>NC_091468.1:5517877-5540377 GCF_027789765.1 Dendropsophus ebraccatus
AAGCCAATTCAGCATGTCTGCACCTTCTATAAAAGGCAGCTTCATATGTCACTGAAGATCTGATCAGCCCGCTAGCCGCAGACAGACTCGGCTTAAAGCACCTTCCCGCTGGAAGTTCTCAAAGTGAAATCATTGTCTGTAATATCTGAGTTTGCATTGTCCGCCTACCTTTATTCAATCAATAAGAATAGATTAGACGCTGGACTTCTTTTAGTGCACACATTTAGACCGTGACCCCCATTGTACTATGAAACTGATAAAGTATCATTAAAAATTGATTTTTTTTTTTTAAATGGTCTCCAAATCGCGGTACTTAGAAGAAAGACGATTTCCTTATTTGAAATTGTGGATAATGTACTGTATTTAGCCGACTACGGTTGTGAATTTAGAGCAATTTAGGCTACTTCCGATAGTAGGCTGGAAGACTGGCCCATCAGGATCAATGACCACAGAAACCAGAGTCTGTTGTCTGATACCTAATGTCCCTAAATACGGAGAATTATAGTTGTAGCATCTAAGGAAAGATATTATCTTTCTCCCTGTTAACCACTGGCAGAAAACAAACAGGTATCACCCATATCTATCTGCTTCGGATTGCTGATCCAAAGAGTTCAATGAAGACGTTCACACAACAAGGAAATGGGATATTCATTGTGGCGACATCATGTTATCTGGTCACGTGATCTAATGACATGGACATGATGATATAACCCTAGTACTGTATGCATCATCACTAAGAGAAAAAATTGGTAAAGGGGTGTCGCCAGGAAGTAGGCTACCAGTGCCAGTGCTAAGGCGGTGCCAACAAGTCACTTTGCAATTGTATTTTTACGGGGCTATGGTAGCAAACTACACTTTTGTCCAGGTTGAAGTATACAAAGTAGATTTCCTCTATCAGGAAAAGTGTCAATGTAGAGCAAACTCTTTTCCTGAACAACTTTGCATACTCACTCTTTTTTCCCAGAGAGCACTGTATGGCTTGTAAAACTCCATGTGCCAGCTTGGCAGTCTCCCTGTGGAAACAGGCTACGCCTTTGGTCGCCTACAGTTAAAATAAGAAACTGCTCTGGCTTAAGCTGCCCATGCATTAAAGAGGTTGTCAACCTTAAACTAACTAGTCCCCTGACCACAGGATAGAGGACAAGTAAGACATCACAGGTGATCCAACCTCCGTACCCCCCACCAATCTCCATATCGGCCCCTGGCTCTTTTGTTTGAATAGAGCCGCGGGACGGTACGTGACCCGTGGCTTCAATCATTCTATATGGAGCCTCCGGAAAGACCCTAGTACAGCACTAAGCCCTTTATGGTGGCTCTATAGGAGTGAAAAGAGCCACAGGTCAAGTGCCGTATCAGATGGCTCTATTCAAAACAAAGAAGCCGAGGGCCAATCTGGAGAATGGCGGGATGTATGGAGGTTGAACTCCTGCAATCTCTTACTTGTCCCCTATCCTGTGCATAAATGACAAGTAAGTTTAAGGTGGACAACCTCTTTAACCAACGGCAGGCTGATTGCCGTAGAAACCAGCATTTACTCCGCACATTGATGTATTAGCTCTATCACCTTTGCTATGATGATTGTTCGTTATCTTTTCTTAAGACCTGGGGATCATTTTCACCTACTTTAATTAGAGCCAGCAAAATAGTGGCACATGATCATTATTCGCGGCCATGATTGTAACAAGATGGCCACCTTTCCCGCTATGATCCTGTCGTGGGAACGCTGTCTTAATCTTGGGATGACCACTTTAACAGATTTTCTACATAATTTTGTAAAGCTTTTGGAAAAGGGTCACAAAAAGTATCACAGTTTGCTATAAAATTCTAGTCTAAACTCATATAACTAAGAGATTGTATAAATAAGAGAAAAAAACACATATATTATGAAGGTCCTATGTGCAGGGTTTTGTGCATCATCTACTATAGTAAATGAGATAGGTTGTTGGTCAGGTAAATGAATGGTTCTCATGGTGCACTGAATCCTGTTATTTTCTCAAATACCGCCATTGTGCAGTCAATAGGCGCTATACTATATAATCTTACACATGCTAATGCAGACCGGAGAATATCACTCCAACTGAACAGGAATTCATGGTTTGTCTTTCAAGAATCTTAAGACTCATTTAGCTCAGCAGCACATTTGCATCTATTCTATGTAAACGATCCAATTTTACAGCGAGCCAACAGAACTGCCAACATGTCATTTCTTTGTATATCTAAGTTATTTAAATAGCGCTCCAGCCGTCTTCTAGTCGGTGTCTATCGGTAAATCCAGTTACAAAGAGAATTCCGCAATGTTAAGGAAGTGCGTGACATGATATCATGTATGTTGTATCTTATGTGTTTGTTAAGCGGTGCTTTTCCATGGAAACACTCGAATAACTATCTTATATCATATTCCTCATCACTCTGATAACTGCCTTCAAGGTGGTGATAGAAAGTTATAAAGAATATAGATGAGGGAATCTCAGCAAATTTATTCCAGGAGAAAATGTTAAAATTATTCATCAAACTGAGTATTTGATTTAAAAGACCACTTTGAAGTCATACGGTCAAGCAAATGGGAACAGGGACTCCTATTTTTGACAGAAGTCCCTGCTCCCATTTACTGGGCCAGGAGCAGAGCATACCTCTAGCTGACTATAGACAGCAGGGCTGGAGCTCAATGCCGGACCCGACCAGTGATGACTGAGTGGCATGACATATGATGTGTGGTCCTCTTATATGATACCCAAGGGGGGCGGGATTAAAAGTGCTATTCTATCATATTTTCACATAATGGGGATTTAATAGTTGACAGGCATGGGTCCTACCCCAAATGAATAGAGGCAGAGTATATGCTCGGCCACTGGTAAATTCGCTCTCTATGGAACCTCCAGAGCTCAGTGCATGGCTATAGTTATTCAGAAGTCCATGAATTTAGCAGTGGTTGAGCATGCATGTTGGTATTCCATTTACTCCGGGAACACTCACCACCATCAATGTAATCAATGGAAGTCCCGGGTATATCAGAGATTGTTTCTTCAGTAGGAGCACCTTCCTGATTAACCAATCAGAGACTTAGGCAGGACACAGTTGTGGCCACTGATTAGCAGTTATAGTCTTGTGCTGACATGGACATTGATTGGCTGAGCAGGAAGCTCCTTGTGCTGGCACGGACACTGATTGGCTGAGCAGGAAGGTCATAAGGCACAAGGAAGTGCTTACAGTGGGGACAGATTTCAAGACTGTGGCAGTAAGGGGACAAGGGTAGAGGGTAGTTATAGCCCCCCCCCCCCCCTTTCTACTTAACTACACCCTAAGCACAATCAATCCAAAAGAATTCTCTATAGCACCTAGGTAAGCAAGGACACATCTGTACATGATCAGTGGGGTCCAACCCATAAAACCTCCATCATTCTGCATTTTATTGCCATTGTACTTACTGGTTGTCTTCCTCAACTAATCTTAATTGTCCTGGACTAGAAAAAAAAACACATCTTCTTTCTTGTCCCTGTCCTCATGTTATGTGAGGTATTACAACTCAGGTCCATTTACTTTAATGGAACTGAACTATAAAACCTACACACAAACTGAGAACAGGAGGTGCTGTTCCTGTAAGGGAGCAGCCATGTCTAAGCCTGGAAAACCTCTTTAATGTCCGATCGACCAGAAATAGCATCAGGCATAACGCGATAAATGGACTCGTATAAACTAGAAATGGTTTTTAGATCCATAGACAATATATTTACTTGCGACACATTATTCTCCCCTTGCACAATCCCATTTTTGTCAAGCTTCCAGTCTTACAATGTACAGTACTAATTGAGCAACAATAACCTTCCCGCTACTTTTGCCCTTAAAAGCTTTAACAGTATTTTTTTTGACGGGGCACCAAATGATTTCATATATCAGGTCACTGGCACCTGTGACTCTTAACTGTGTTATAATCTACAATGTCGACAGTTCTCCGGTTTATTAAGCGAATTTCTCTCTCATGTATTGGGCACAGCATCTGAAGTTTCATCTCCTCGGCAATGAGCTCCTGATATTATGCAGTTGCTATGGACAGTTGTTGCCATAGTGACACTTTAGGATCTTAGTGCGAGTTGAATGTTGATACTTTAAGGTTCATTTGACAACGTTTCATTTAGGTGTGAAATTCACGCTGAACGGTAACATGTCTATTAGTCACTATGAGGTCACCAAATTACCTGCCCATGGCAACTGTCTCTACTGTTTTTCTTTCTTTTGTTTTTAATTGTAAACAGTTTAATTGTATTTTTGAAATTATTTTACCATTTGTGATCATTTAAATTAAGTTCAGTTGCACTAGGAAGAATATGTTGGACTAGCAGAATTTTTTTTTAACTTTACTGTGTTAATAAAAATAAGATGAAAGAAAGAAAGAAAGAAAGAAAGAAAGAAAGAAAGAAAGAAAGAACACTGTCTGCCTACATTTCTACCAAATACTGTCACTCTTGTTCTTAAAGTGGAGCTGTCAGCAAGTTTTTGCTGACCATCAGGAGATATAACTCTTATGTCATTCCGTCGCTCCAGCACTGAGAAATTAGCTTTAGAAATGTTATTTATATTAGGAGACACCCACAGGCCGTTCCAATGGGCTTCAAAATCCCAGCAATGTTCCTTGACTCTTCTCTCTTAACAAACACCCCTATGCCTGCATATAAATACCCCTCTGTTTAGAACAGCAGTCCGAACATTGCAGCCCAGGATCATGTCCTGTGGGGGTTATTTCCTAATGAGCATAAAAACACCAAAAGCACCGGATGGAAGGAAGTAAATAAGATGCCTCATTGTATCTATCAATGCATCTATTTACTATTTTAGAGCAATAAAGCCAGTACTGTCATCAGTGGATAATTAGGTAATAGGGGTAAGCATCAAGAAACAGCATGGATGATCATCCCCCCCACACAAACACTTCCATTGATTCCATTGAAGGCAGCACTACACAAGCTATGCAGCAACAACGGCCGTGATTATTACATAGTTTACGTTGTATTAAAATAAACTTATCTTACATCCACACAAGGTTTGAAATATCACATATAAGATATCCTGAACTATGTGTTGTGGCTCACGTAGACACAAATATTAGGGTAGCAATGATGCATATAGTACTACATGCATCACTGTTCATAGTACAGGAGCAGAAAGTCGGGGGGGGGGGGGGGGGGTTGGATTCTGTGTGTACAGCCCATGGTTTGCTATGACAATTCTGTGGTTGCCAGCAATCATTTTGATAATTGAGACAATACCTATGTATTTGAGACATTATCTTTTTCTTGTGTGTAACTTTTTAGTATATTACAAACTGAAATCTGAAGATATATATAATCTCCATGTGCTGCACAACATAGGAATATAAGACTAACTGTTTGGTGGATAAACACCATAGTAACGGCCTGCGGCAGCACAATCGGCGGCTGGAGGTCATGGGAGAATTATGTGCAAAATAAAAGTAATAAATTACTGAGTCCAATTAACATTTACATAAGCGTTGTCAGAGGCAAAGAGATTTCTCCAGAAAACGAGATAGAGGAGATAGAGGAGACATCTTAAGGACCCGATGTTGGTTAATTTGACCTTATGCGTTCGAGGATCTGCAGCGTTTCTGCCACAAGTAAAGGGTGAAAGGTTTCTTCTTACTTTCCTTCTTGCATCGGAAAACATGAAGCCTAAAAGCAGCAGATCTGGCTAATTAAAGTGATTAGTGACAAGACGGCAGATCTTCTATTAGGAAGGAGAAAACTCCAGAGCAATAATCTGAGTGGAGGGAAGAGGTAATTAGAGGCACGATTCCTGTTATTGTTGGCAGTGGGCGATGGCCTCGCTCCCTTAACGCCACACTCCAAAACCTACACGTCATTACTGGGACAACTGGGACTGAGGAGCCGCACTTTGCATTTCCTTTGTCTAAGGATTTCAGGCTGTAGCAATGCAGATGTAGCAGAGCCGAATGTGTCATTCAACGTTTCATCACTGTGACATCACTGTGCATTATCCATATATTGTGACATCAATCTGTGCTTTATCCCTATATTATGGCATCACTGTGTGCTTTATCCCTATATTATGACATCACTGTGTGTATTATCCCTATATTATGACATCACTGTGTGTATTATCCCTATATTATGACATCACTCTGTGCTTTATCCCTATATTGTGACATCACTGTGTGCTTTATCCTTATATTATGACATCACTGTGTGCTTTATCCCTATATTATGACATCACTGTGTGCTTTATCCTTATATTATGACATCACTGTGTGCTTTATCCCTATATTATGACATCACTGTGTGCTTTATCCTTATATTATGACATCACTGTGTGCTTTATCCTTATATTATGACATCACTGTGTGCTTTATCCCTATATTATGACATCACTGTGTGTATTATCCCTATATTATGACATCACTGTGTGTATTATACCTATAATATGACATCACTGTGTGTATTATCCCTATATTATGACATCACTGTGTGCTTTATCCCTATATTATGGCATCACTGTGTGCTTTATCCCTATATTATGACATCACTCTGTGCTTTATCCCTATATTGTGACATCACTGTGTGCTTTATCCTTATATTATGACATCACTGTGTGCTTTATCCCTATATTATGACATCACTGTGTGCTTTATCCTTATATTATGACATCACTGTGTGCTTTATCCCTATATTATGACATCACTGTGTGTATTATCCCTATATTATGACATCACTGTGTGTATTATACCTATAATATGACATCACTGTGTGTATTATCCCTATATTATGACATCACTGTGTGCTTTATCCCTATAATATGACATCACTGTGTGCTTTATCCCTATATTATGGCATTACTGTGTGTATTATCCCTATATTATGACATCACTGTGTGTATTATCCCTATATCATGACATCACTGTGTGTATTATCCCTATATTATAACATCACTGTGTGTATTATACCTATATTATGACATCACTGTGTGCTTTATCCCTATATTATGACATCACTGTGTGCCTTATCCCTATAATATGACATCACTGTGTGCCTTATCCCTATAATATGACATCACTGTGTGCCTTATCCCTATAATATGACATCACTGTGTGCTTTATCCCTATATAAATATATCACTGTGTGTATTATCCCTATATTATGACATCACTGTGTGTATTATCCCTATATTATAACATCACTGTGTGTATTATACCTATAATATGACAAGACTGTGTGCCTTATCCCTATAATATGACATCACTGTGTGCTTTATCCCTATATAAATATATCACTGTGTGTATTATCCCTATATTATGACATAACTGTGTTTATTATCCCTATAATATGACATCACTGTGTGTATTATACCTATATTATGACATCACTGTGTGTATTATCCCTATATTATGACATAACTGTGTTTATTATCCCTATAATATGACATCACTGTGTGCTTTATCCTTATATTATGACATCACTGTGTGTATTATCCCTATATCATGACATCACTGTGTGTATTATCCCTATATTATGACATCACTGTGTGCCTTATCCCTATAATATGACATCACTGCGTGTATTATACCTAAAATATGACATCACTGTGTGACTTATCCCTATAATATGACATCACTGTGTGCTTTATCCCTATATAAATATATCACTGTGTGTATTATCCCTATATTATGACATCACTGTGTGCTTTATCCCTATATTATGACATCACTGTGTGCCTTATCCCTATAATATGACATCACTGTGTGTATTATCCCTATATTATGACATCACTCTGTGCTTTATCCCTATATTGTGACATCACTCTGTGCTTTATCCTTATATTATGACATCACTGTGTGCTTTATCCCTATATTATGACATCACTGTGTGCTTTATCCTTATATTATGACATCACTGTGTGCTTTATCCCTATATTATGACATCACTGTGTGCTTTATCCTTATATTATGACATCACTGTGTGCTTTATCCTTATATTATGACATCACTGTGTGCTTTATCCCTATATTATGACATCACTGTGTGACTTATCCCTATAATATGACATCACTGTGTGCTTTATCCCTATATAAATATATCACTGTGTGTATTATCCCTATATTATGACATCACTGTGTTTATTATCCCTATAATATGACATCACTGTGTGCTTTATAGAAATCAATCATAAGCTTCTCTGGCCATGCTACTATAAGAGGTCATGGTGGGAAGGCTATAGAAAATAACAGGAAGAGATATTCAGTATATTAGTTCAGCATTAGTATAGTATTAGTATAGTATAAGTATAAGATGACACAGTGCTGACTGATCAAGGGAAAGGCAATAGAAAAAACTAGACTGGAGTTTTGATCGGATTGTAGTCCCCTATTCCCTTGTACGCTCCCAGCAATCCATAAATTATCCTAGATCCCTGTATATAACGTAGCACTATACGTTGCAGCTTGTGCTATACAGTTTGCAGCGTTGGCTTTACTTGCCCTTTAAGGCTTATACACTGACAATTGAAACTGAAAAAAGCAGAGGAGAAATGAGGGGCAGACATGTTTCCTAACAGGGATTGCAATAGCGCAGCAAGTACTTTTGTTGTGATTGCTGTGTCATAATCAGGGACTTATCCACTCCAGCTAAGCTTTTCCTCTGGCTGGTAATTGCATTGAAGCCCTCTTTACAAAACATAGCTTTCTTTTAAGGATTGCAGTGGAAAATGAAGCCTTTGACATTGTTTAATAGCTGAGAGGTGCTGCAAGTGCTTGTAATAAATTGCGGCCCTGCATTATCAGTTATCATTGGCTGTAACTGCAGCCCATAGATGCTGGAGCCGTCCTGAACAAGATCTGTACTGCTGAAGTATCTAAAAAATCAGCTCTCACCCGCCATGGTCCCTGTAACCAGTATTTATATCGTCTGCTGCTTAATAACATTTTTTAATGTTGTTATTAATCTTGATCTTGTCTTGCTCTCAAACATCTGTAATCTAAAGCAGCTCAGCAGTAGGCTTCAAGCATATATCCAGTATTTTCTGTCCCTCTATCAATTCACTGTATGTGATGTAACAGCAGGGAGGAAGTAAAGTACCACAGGTAGACAAATCTCCTCCTATTCTAGTCTAATTATTAATGTACTGTATCTGATGTAACAGCTGACAGCAGGGAGGAGTAAAGTACCACAGGTAGAAAAATCTCCTCCTACCCTAGTCTAATTATTAATGTACTGTATCTGATGTAACAGCAGGGAGGAAGTAAAGTACCACAGGTAAACAAATCTCCTCCTACCCTGGTCTAATTATTAATGTACTATATCTGATGTAAAAGCAGGGAGGAAGTAAAGTACCACAGGTAAACAAATCCCTTCCTACTTTGACCCACACTGAAATAAACGTAAACACATAATGCAAGAGAATGATGCTAATAAACTGCACAAAGCTTAATTTTAAAACAACTCAGGAGTATATATAATCCTCAGTTTATTCTCTTGCACTCTGTGCTTTACGTTTATTTCAGTGTGGCTCAGTTGACAGCAGGGAGAAAGTAAAGTCCCACTGTTATTCAAATCTCCTCCTACTCTGTTCCACATAGAAATACTGTAGAAGTAAAGAGTAATCTGAAAGTAAATGGTGTTAATAACTTGCACAAAGCACACTTTAAAAAAAAAAATCATTCTAGACTACACACAGTACTTAAAGGGGTTGGCCACTTTGTAGTAAAATAGGTCAGTACAAAGTATTAGTAAGTGTACTCACTGTATATACTGACAGCAGCTCCCTGTGTACCTCATATAGCTAAAATCAGACTCCCCTTCACAGGCTAGACTGCCCTGCTCTGTTTTGTTTCAGTCCATAAAATGGCCGACATGGAGGAGCATGTCACCATGCCCCGCCCCCCAAGTGTCCACCATAGACATATACAGGCTCAGTGGTGGACACTGGGGGGCGGGGCCTGGTCACATGCTCCTCCATGTCAGCAATCTTATGGACCAAAACACCACAGAGCAGGGCAGCACAGCCTGGAGGAGGGGAGTGTGATTTTAGCTCTATGAGGTACACAGGGAGCTGCTGTCAGTATATACAGTGAGTACACTTTAAAGCAGGCATGGGGAACCTCCAGCAAATTCCCATCATGCCTGGACAGCCCGACTTAAAGTGAAACTTACAACTTCTTTCAAGAAAGATTAAGACCTCATTCACACGTTCCTTAATGGTGCTTGATCGAGCATTGAGCTCAATGAAGTATCCCGATCCTCGTACAGTAGATACCGGTGATGCACATACTGTATGCATCGCTGCTCGCTTTACATATGCTGTGGTGCAATACATGCCGCGTCCTGGCTGCTGACTACCCCTGCTATCATTCCACTGCACTTGGGTCCTGGTGTCAGAGAGAATCCAGTTTTGTCTATTAAAAAAAAAAAAAAAAAAAAACATTTCCCTGCAGCTGCCTGCAGAAGAACTTCGATGCTGGTTCAGTGGAGTCCTGCCTTACAGAAGAACAGAATGTCAGGCTCATTTTGGGCTCATTAGGCTTTGAAGTTTTGCTATTGTGTAACTTAGCAACCGCACACCTAAAACATTTAGCATGGCAGCAAACATCAGTGAAGTCATTAGCTTTCATTTAGGAAAGACTTTTTATGTCATCAGAAATAGAGAGTCACATCGCAGAGTAAGACGTGCTCGCAGGATACGACGCCGGGTTATTGAAGAAATCTGGGAAGGAAAAATAAAATCCTCAGAATTTATGCAAATGTCTTCTACTAAATCAATAAATCAAAGAAAGCTCCTGCTTGATATGTTAAATGGCCGAGCGCAAGGCTGTTTGTATTGTAAATCTTTCAGCATCTGAAAATAATATGAAGGAATAAAAAAATAATATCCGACAAGGTTGAGTAGGTGCAGCGAGAACGTCGTGTCATAAAGCGGAGCATTAAATGTTACATGGTCCAGGATCAGGAAACCTTCATTTTTAATCATCTGTAAATGAAGTAAACGTCACGCTGCTATAGAAATATATGATACAATTATCATTACCGGAGGACCCACAGGAACCTGATGCTGTGACACACAGAACCTAATCCTCTCCATAGACATATAGAAGATCTCTTAAAGGGGCACTCCTCAGACTGGATGAAATGTTTGCTTGTTGTTTGTTTTGCTAATAAATTGCTTAAATAAAGTAAACATTTTTTTGTAATATAATTTAATGTATTTAATGTAATTTTATTTTTTTTATTGACGTAAACACTACAGCCAACTGGCAGCAGTAAGGGGCAACACTGCATGCCCTGCTCTGTTCTAGTGCTGCCGAATAGCTCTATACTGAGCAGGGCTGTATATTATTATTATTATTATTATTATTATTATTATTATTATTATTATTGTATTCCAAGAGGCTTATTAATTTATATATGGATTTATTTTCTATTTCCGGTTTAACCTCTAGATGGCGCTGGGCGTACCAGTGCGTCCAGGGCCGCCTACGGGTGTTCAGAGCGGGGACGCACAGCGACCGCGCTCTGAACCCCCGCGGCCCTGGGTGCCGCATGTAGCCGGGACCACGGCTATTAGTGGGCACCGTCCGATCACCGTGCCCGCTAATTAATTAATCAATCAGATGCAGCTGTCAAAATTCCTAACCTAAGCCAATAAGTTATTTTTTTCTTTATAGAAAGGCTTTAAAATTGTTCTTGATAAAAGGTCCAAACAACAAATCAGGACTGATTGTCTTTGGCACACGGCACACACGGCATTTTTTGCATTTCTGATTTATTTTCTGCAATTTTCCTGCTTTTTTTTTTTTTTTCTAGAAATTGCAAAATTATGGTAATTGTGCTAAAAAAAAAAAGTGTAACCATCTCAAAAGTTATAACACATGAGTAATACATGACTAATACATGACTCCAACATTTCATTATATAAGGCTTATTCCTGTTCAGATAAAAGCAATGCACTAAATGAGTAAAACAGCATATTATTAGCAGTCAGTGTGACACCCTGTAAGAAATCCTGTAATTACTGGAGAATGATTATCACCTGTGTATTATATATTTCTTATGTGAATCGCTGTATATTTCCCACATAAAGAATGGATTTCGAGACATGCATCTCACGATCCGTGACCAACACCTATTCTTATATCTTATTGTCTAATATGGGAATCAATCATGTGATGCAAGCCAAAGCAGCGTGATATCCGCTTCCATATTATCCATTGTTGCCGTGTTATTAATGCTTGATGTAAGTTTATTACAACTAATATACATTACAATGAAATACATGTGTTGCTGTACACAAAAAGCAATGACACAAAGAAATCGTACATCAATCGGCCATAACTTGCCCAATACTGATTACCCCCCTCCGGCTCTAACCTGTAAACACCTCTAAAGGTCTCCTGTGGTTTCTATCACCAGACGATCCCTTAAAGGGGCATTCTAGAGAAATGTATTTTCTAATTGTGCTCAAGATACGATTAAATGGGGAAAAAATCTACTGTATACGCAACCCCCTCATTTAAATGAGAATGTGATTTGGGGACCAGGTTACCTTTATTCATTGCTTTATAGTTCGGATCTGGTCCTTACATGATCATTGTTTGTGAGTTGCCACCATACCCGGTGAACCCGTCGCTGGCTCATAGATTGTCCTTCGTTTGACCTGTGTAGGTGCTAACCACTGCACACCAGGAGCAATTAACAAGATCTGTCTCTCTGACCAACAATTCAACTTCAGGATCAGACACTTGCCATATAATCCCCCCACCAGGTCACAGGCCCCATTGTTATTTACTACTTTTTATATATATATATATATATATATATATATATATATATATATATATATATCTATATCGGAGAGCTGTATCTTCTACATAACCGTATATAAGAACACACTGTTCAGTCAATCATAATGATTTATAGATGTCTGCTTATGGGCAGATCATGTAGGGGTCAGTGATAAGCTCTCATGGGAAATACAATATCTTGCATCTCCCGGGGGCATGAACAATCCCTCTATTTGCCTACCAGATGACAGCGCTGGTAACACAACATCTGGAAGCGTCACTTGGGGTCGATTCCTCTTGCTGGAAATACGACGTAAAAGCAAAACATAAGACCATTGGTGCGGCAAACCAAGAACTGGAAGAGTCAGTCGAGACTTTGTGTTAGATGTGATGCATGATAGATGTCATTATCTGCCAATGCTGCATTGTTCTGATGCCATCCATAGAGTTGTTTTATTTTGAGTCCAGAGTTGTTTTATTTTTTTATTTTTTTTTCCGTCTGTTTGTTTGGCTGCCTCCACTTGGTTTATGTGCTCCACCCATCCAGCTCCATGGGTGATTTAAGCAGAGATGAGCTGGATCCTGCATGCCCAGTGTGTACACTTAATATTAACCCGAGAAAGGCCAATGTATGAAGTAGGGTCCTCCCTCTGAGGTCGCCTTAACGTAATGGAACGGTAAACTCTGATTCATACAATATTTTTTTTGTTCTGTAGCACGTTTGCTATTCTAAACATCTATATAAACCTGTCTTAGCATTTCCAGCATACTATGACAGTTTCACTGTGTGTTCTAGTCCCCGTTCTTCCTTTGGTATGGAACTGAAGAATCAACTTCTCCTCTGTGGAAGAATACTAAGAAAAGAATGCCTGCTCTCCATGCCATAAAAAAATCCAATGAACCCCTCCAACTTCCAAGGAAAATCTATACACTTTACAGTAGTTACAATATGGGTTCTATATTGTCCGTGGGTACTCTTTCCAATTTGTAGCACTTTACACCTTATTTAGGGGAACTGTAAGCTCTATATCATGCCCAGAGCTGCAAACTTGGGCAGATAATCATGCCCCTCCTCCCCCCAAGCTTGATTAAAAGATGCTCTGCTGAGCAGCAGCATGCACACCTCCTGCCTCCCCACCCCTCCCTGACCTACATGATAGATGCACATGGTTCAATGGTGGAAGCCAAGCAGAGAGGGGTCGGGGAGGGAGGAGGCATGCTGCAACTCACCATATGCAAGAAACACATAATTTAATAACTCAGCAAACAGCCATAAGCTAATAAACATATTATATATATGTTTTTCTCTATCAGCTATCTTCCCATGTCTGCAGCACTGAACATCATATAGAGCTGACAGATTCCCTTTTAAAGATAACTTGGTACTGACATAAGAGCCATACTTTTTTTTGGCTATTTATCCCTCAATAACCAACCTCTCTGAATGACCCCTTAGATCTTTTTTCTTCAAGCACTGACACCTGAAAATCCATTTTAAACACAGTAAAATTTACTGTAGATATAAAAATCCTCAAATATCTATCAATATATTTTCCTTAGGATAACATGTATTATCTAGGGATGAGCGAACCTTGAGCACGTTCAGGCTTTCTAACCTGATTGTGGGGGATTTCAATACTGGTGGCTGAAGAAGTTGGATGCAGCCCGGCCTGAAAACCATGGATATAGCCTATGGCCATGTTCCCACAATGCTTTTTTCCTCTCTGTTTTTGAAAAGAAAAATAATGTCCGTCATTTTGCTTTTTGGCATTTGGCTTTTTGTCAGTGCAGTGACAGCTGTAGGTCTATTATTCTGAGTCAGGTGCACTGATTATGCTTTGTCTTTAATTGAAAAGTCCATAAAATTTAATAGTAAAAATGGTGAAAGAAAAAACTGCGTGTGAACAACTAAAAAAATCTAAAAAAAAACTAAAAAAAAACTAAAAAACTAAAAAAAATTGTCATGGTTATTATTCTGACGTCCGTCATTCCATTAACTTCAAAGCACTGCAGTCGATTAAATTGCAGCAAGAACAGACATCTTTTCTGGGTTTTTTTTAACATTGTGTGTAGGGATGGTCTGAAACGAGTTTGTATGAACCCGAACCATCCGCAATGATTACCGCTGTTTGCCCACTCCGTGCAGCAGGCGGATCCAGCGGGAGGAACGCCTGGAAAACTGGGATACAGCCATAGCCATAGGCTGTATCCCAGTTTTCCAGGCGGCCCGCCCGCTGCACGGAGCGGGCAGACAGCGGTAATCCAATGCATAGCGTTCGGGTTCAGCCAAACCTGAACCTCGGCGGGTTCGGACCATCCCTAATTGTGTGAACAAAACCTATGGCTGCCGCACACTCGAGTTCAGACGTACCGGAGCATGCTCAGGGGTCGCTCTTCTCTAGTAACATCATATTACATGTCAGCATACCTGCTAATGCTAAAGGGGGAATCATTCGATGTCACAAAATCTCCCAATTATTGGGGCGAGCCCCATGCAAACAATGATGCATGAGAATCCCAGACCTGGTGAATCCTCTGTCTCCTTCTTGTTAGTATAACCGTATGAGGACACCACTAGCCACACTGGTGCGAATATTTCTATAATTGATCTGAAATGCTTCTTTTGGTTGATGAGCCATGACAACATGCCATGCTAAAATAAGACTGCCTTAGGACACAAAATGAACATGGTCTTGTATATGTATAATAAGCATGAAGTGAAATGGAATTCTCCTAAGCAGACTTCCAAAGTAGACGTCTTAAATGGACTAAACGGTAAAATTAGAGTTGTGCAAATTGCATAACATTACCGCAGTGACTATAGTGCTCTCTAGGATACAGCTTTCTATATAGTATATCATCAATTTCTATCCCATTGAAAGGCTGTGTTCACACTGAATTATAATTGCATTCAATTGAATGGAATGATGGCGGCCCAATACAACTAGGGTGACATTTATTAAGTCCAGAATCTGCGCCGACCCTAAAAATGTCCCCGCTTTGCCAATGTTTTGCAGATTTATGTAGAGGCGCACTGCCACTATATAAATCCTGTGTGCAAATGGAATGAGACCTACGCTAGCTCAGATCTGGCATAGGTTTCCTTATCATTTGTTTGGGAGAAAAATGTTAAATGAACCCAGAGTCCTTGGGCCCCTGTTCCCCGCTCCCTCCCCCACCCCTCTAGTGCAATGGGTATAGAGGGGCCAGGTGCAAAAACTTATTCACAAATAAATGTATTCAAATCTTCTTTTTTGCTAAATAAAAGAAAATACAACTTTTTGGCATGATAAACCTCCCCCAATAGCATAACTGACATTTTTTGGGCGGACTTCATGACAATTATTTGCAGAGGGTTTTTTTATGCAAACAACTGACGTTATTTTTAGTTCACACACACTTTTTTTTTCACCGTCCTTGGACATTCAAAAAAGAACCGCACCAAAAAGGGCCTGAACTAGAACCAATGCACCAACAGCCGTCATTGTAATGACGAGTGCCCGAAATGTGTCATTTTGAGAAAGAAAGAACGGACAGAAAAAAGATCATGTACACGTAGCCTATTTCATGTTGGGAAATACTTACTGAACGTGAGCAATGATGATCTGTCACGTCATGTAGCAAATAAAACAGAACATCATTTCTGCAGAAAACTATATTTTAGAGGCTTTTCTAATAAAGGAATAAGACTAAGTCCCCTTTCACACTCTGCCTACTCTGGAGGCAGAATGCAGACCCATTCATACATAAGGCCCCATACACACACCTGTACGTGTCCCAACAGAATGAAGAGATTTTTCTTTGTTGGACATGGCCCAAACCAATAAAAACTTTTGACACATCTCTACAACCTATGAAAAGTTTTTTGAAATGATAGTAAGACTTAAACAATTCAACCTTCTTTGTCTTCTGGACAACCTTGAAAATCCATGACAACCATTAAATTTATGGTTCTAGGTTGGATTATAAGCAGATTGCGACGTATTACACAATGGAACTTAATGGTCCATGGGGGCCCTACAAATGTTTAATACACGACAATGTCAGATCTTCGTACTTCTTTGTGCTGAACATTTGTTTAATGACATTGAAGGACCAGGAAGCAATGGGAAATAAAATCAGCAACAGTAACATAAAGAGTAACTCTACAACATACGGGACCGGTCCCTATAAAAGGGAAATTAAGAAACCTCAGACAGAGAGGGAGAAAAAATGGTCAAAGTGAAACGGTTCTGAATAAACTAAACATTAATGACATAATAGACGGGATTGATAAATAATGTTAGACATTTAATGCAATTTTGCACAAATCAGAGCATCATGATATTATCTGTCCTATACTGTGAACACTACGCTAGTGCTGCTATAGTTACATTGGGGTGGGTGGGTGGTGGAGCAGCAGGCTTGGTCAACAGCCCGGGCCTATGATAAAGTTAATGAGCCCCTGTCTGTAACTTGCTGTTCATGCAATCGATAGACTGTCCGGAGCCTTTTGTAGCCATTATCTGTTTTATATAATAGATTAAAGCCCAATAGGAGGGATTCCATTCTATTAGAGTAAAATGCCCCAATATGGCTTCTCACCATTGCATCCCCTTTAACACCTTTGTTATTATTTCAGTTGTAATTATTTTATGTTGTAAAGATAAGCTAGGAATCCAGGTCATACCTATGTACTATTTAACTGATTTAAAAATAATAATAAAAAAAATCTGCACCATTAGTGTAACACTTTAGCTCATCTACCCCAGTCTTGGCCCCATGTAGGGTATCAGTGTTCAGATGAGTATCTTCTAAGTCACTCTTACTAAGTCGTTCATGTGCTTTCCAGTATATATCTGTCATTGCATCTAAGACCTTGTAAAGCTAGTGCTCATCCTGAGATTCAGAAGACACAACACATTCTAGCTGGTCTATATGATGCTTAACGTAGGAACAATACTTCTATCCAGCAGCAGATGGCAACATGGTCTTCAGGCGTCTGTAACTACAATGGATTTCTGAATTCACTGTCCTAGTCACATAGAAAAGACATAGCACCCCTTCAGAATGTGTCATCATCACTTGCTTCTGGACAGAGATCCCTGATATTAGATGACTATTAAAGGTCCGAACCAAATGTTTGTTTGTTTTTGTTTGTTTTTTAAGAGATGAGTAGATTGATTTGAATTAATTGATTTGGATTCAGTTAAAATTTCACCAAACATTCAGGTCAATTGGAATCAGTTATGATTCATTTTGGATTTATTCATATGCACTTGTCTCATCTTTTCAGTTGTGCTGTACAGGAGCAGAGACTCCCGCCTTTGACAGGAGTCCCTGCTACTGTATATACTTTATGTGGGAAAGTTTGGAGCACTCGAGACTCTTTCAAAAACTCGGGATCTGAAACAGATTAACCAAATCAGACGCGAAACAAATCTCTCACTTTGCCTATGTCTAGTTCTTTCCACAATGCCCCACTATAGAATCTGAAGCGTTAATTCTTGGCAAAATGTTAAAACTAAAGGTACCTAGAAAGGTGACCATATACCCTAGATAGCGGTCATCAAAATACTTCTACTTCTCCTAATCAAGAGAGGTATACAAGCCAATGCAAGACATTGCAATGGGTATCTATGTAAAAACAAATAGATCAGGCATGTTAAAATTCAACTGCCTGATTCCTCTTTTCCCCAATATCAAGGAATATAAGGACACATCCATATACTTTAGATGGTTGTCCCATTCTGCCCAAACTGGGGAGTTCAGCTGATACAGTCTATCTTATCTATAGTCATAGAACACATTGGCTGATACAATTACAAGGACTCAAAAACTCCTCGAAATGTCACCAAATCATGGGAATACTGTTTTTCTTTAAGATTATTGAGTGTCTTACAAGAACCATACAGGAGAGACATTGAGAAATATTACAATTTGCATGAAACTGGAAATTTCTCTCTTGAGAGCGGAACGTCTGTTCAGTAGCAGAGTCCTTTCATTGTGCACCATCGCAGTTTATTGATAGGTCCCCACTGGGTTACTGCCTTATCGTACAATAAATTATTAGCAGATTTAATATACATCAAGTCCCTATGGTCTGATAGAGAAAACACATACAGTAAACTAGGACTCAATTGAAGACATGATAAAAAACACATCATGCTGAATATTTAGGAGACAGCTCCTTGGAGTATAGCTAGGAGGAGGTAAGACGAGACACGATCAAATAACAGTCTCTTCCTTGGTGATGGATTTCCTTACACAAGCTGAAATAGGTCCACAGAAGCTTGACTACCAATCTACTGCTCAATTGATACAATGTTGACCTGATAAGGGTAAGGACTTCAACTACAGTGACTGGTTTCACCAAATGGTTTTATGTCAGACCTAGGATGGCCTCAATCTCATCTGGAAGCCATAAGAAGCTCCCGGGCTCTTTCATTTGGCTTCTGTCTACATATTGTTAAACCCAAACTATTATCCGGTTTCTGTTAAGACGCCTATGTGGTTTTATGTAACTGGATATTATACTCCCGGTTATAAGATACTAAACTGAAAGGTGGTGGGAGAAGATGTTTATGTCCTTTCTTGGCCAGAATGGAGAATGGATACAAAGAATATATAAGTAAGTAAGGTGGGATCCTTTCCTAGGTGCACCCTATGGGGGTATTATACTCTTTATAACATATATACTGTATATAAGTAGCTCTGTCTATTTTTCTAGCCATGTCCGGTTTGAAGGACCTATCGACCCATGAATGAATGCTTTGCTTCTCCTGTGACGGTTCTGGCGAAATACGGAACACTTCTTGCCAGGTTTCCTGTAGATAGCAGGTCATCACTGGGGGTGGTGGGTTTCAGTAACGGAATACTTTGGGGGGAGATTTATCAAAGGGAGGTAAAATTTAGACTGGGGCAAACTGCCCACAACAACCAATCACAGCTCAGCTTTCCTTCCAGCACTGCCTAAAGCTGAGCTGTGATTGGTTGCTGTGGGTAGTTTGCACCAGTCTAAATTTTAAACCCTTTGATAAATCTCCCCCTTTGTGTTTATTTAATTGTCAAGAGACCCTTTTAATAATTTTCCAAAGTCAAGAACTCTATTAAAGGGACTTTCCAGCCAAACCTTATTAATGGCCTATCCATGCATCCCACAGTTTGAGTTTTGTACATTGTAGCGGTGGTGTCAGGTTAGTGAAAGGCCAGATGTTAAACCAAACCTTGTTCCCGGCTCCTAAATAACAGCCCATGTTTATTAGAAAGGGAAGGTAGCTGGCCATCCCTACTACAGGCTATATATAGTGCCTGTACCATGTGATTCCTGTCCAGTATATAAATGGTTGTACCCTATAACTATGCAGCCATTTACAGCCCCCTGTGGACACTAATTGTTCTGTATATACCAATGTAATACTAGTGTAATATAAAGTCCACGATGAACGCTATTACTTACATGTTTACACTTGACATTACTATATGTGGCCTGGTGAGCACCATATCAGAACACTAGAACTGACTGTGCGGGTAGATTTTCCGCCCAGACTAATCAATACCAACATTCCACCAAAACAATCCGGATAAAAGAGGACTAAATGAAGCGTAGCATCATGGTGAGGAGAGCCAAGGCTGCAATAACCTCAGAACTACCAATATTCATTAGATTTTATTTTGTTACACAGAATAGCATTACTCCTTGGCCGCGGTGTGAGCTCACTCTCCATGTCTTCCTAAGATGCGGATAATAGGAGAGATACTTTTTTGTAGATGTCCAAAGCTAATTGCCTTAGCGCGCTCATTCCCATATAGAGTATAATAGAGACGATAATGAGCTGTGTAATACGGCAAAGGGAAGCCAACATTTCTAATTACATATGTTTCTGCTCTACCCCACAGAGAGCACTGAAACTACTCGCTGACACACTGAAAGTTTTCATGTAAATGGCCAAATTATTATATCTCGTCTCCTTAATAAGAACATTAAGAAAACATTTTTTTTTTTAAATATTTAGTGAATTTCTTATTCCAAAACAGAAAAAAGTTGGTTTGTACTAGAGGACATTGATGTAATTGTTTATCTATCTATCTATCTCCTATCTATCTATCTATCTATCTATCTATCTATCTATCTATCTATCTATCGATAGGAGAAAGCCGCACTTCCGAATTCAGATGGCGGGTGCTGTACTGAGTAAGTCCCTTGGCTCGGGATCCCAACGAATATAAAAGAAAATTCTGCAGCACACCAGCTTCGGGTGAAAAAAGAGTGGTATTTATTGCATGATAACGGTCTTGGAGAAGACAGAAACGTTGCATCCCTTGTTGTTTTTTGCTACATGCAATAAATACCACTCTTTTTTCACCCGAAGCTGGTGTGCTGCCGAATTTTCTTTTATATCTATCTATCTATCTATCTATCTATCTATCTATCTATCTATCTCATATCTATCTATCTATCTATCTATCTATCTATCTATCTATCTATCTCTTATCTATCTATCTATCTATCTATCTATCTCCTATCTATCTATCTATCTATCTATCTATCTATCTCCTATCTATCTATCTATCTATCTATCTATCTATCTCCTATCTATCTATCTCCTATCTATCTATCTATCTATCTATCTATCTATCTATCTCATATCTATCTATCTCCTATCTATCTATCTCATATCTATCTATTTATCATCTATCTATCTATCTCCTATCTATCTATCTATCTCCTATCTATCTCCTATCTATCTATCTATCTATCTCCTATCTATCTATCTATCTATCTCCTATCTATCTCATATCTATCTATTTATCATCTATCTATCTATCTCCTATCTATCTATCTATCTCCTATCTATCTCCTATCTATCTATCTATCTATCTATTTATCATCTATCTATCTATCTCCTATCTATCTATCTATCTATCTATCTATCTATCTATCTCCTATCTATCTATCTATCTATCTATCTATCTATCTATCTATCTATCTATCTCTGTCTATCTATCTATCTATCTATCTCCTATCTATCTATCTATCTATCTATCTATCTATCTATCTATCTATCTATCTATCTATCTATCTATCAACCTTTTATCTATCTATCTATCTATCTCCTATCTATCTATCTATCTACCTTCTATCTATCTCCTATCTATCTATCTCCTATCTATCTATCTATCTATCTATCTATCTATCTATCTATCTCCTATCTATCTATCTCCTATCTATCTATCTATCTATCTATCTATCTATCTATCTATCTATCTCCTATCTATCTATCTATCTATCTATCTATCTATCTCCTATCTATCTATCTCCTATCTATCTATCTATCTATCTATCTATCTATCTATCTATTTATCATCTATCTATCTATCTATCTATCTATCTCCTATCTATCTATCTCCTATCTATCTATCTCCTATCTATCTATCTATCTATCTCCTATCTATCTATCTATCTATCTATCTCATATCTCATATCTATCTATCTATCTATCTCCTATCTATCTATCTATCTATCTATCTATCTCCTATCTATCTATCTATCTATCTATCTATCCAGGCTCGGACTGGGCCACCGGGGGGCCGGGGAAACCCCCGGTGGGCCCCGAGCTGGAGTGGGCCCCCCCGCTCCTCCCTTTTTAACTGGAAGCGATCGCAACAATCGCTTCCAGTTAAATGTTAGGAAGTGTTCTGATTGACAAAGCGGGAAGCCGTAGG
>NC_091468.1:5545377-5662877 GCF_027789765.1 Dendropsophus ebraccatus
AGGCACAAAGCATTAAAGGATGCAATGGGTAAATGGCGGGAAGCAGGATGCAATGGATCAATGGTGGGAAGCAGGATGCAATAAATCACTAGTGGAAAACATGATGCATTGGATACAAAAAGTAATAAAATCTGATGATCTAGGTAAATACTAAAATTCAATCTTATAATTAAATTGATGGAGTAGGATTATTAGATTTATCTCTTTTATATATTGGTAAATACTGTTCACCACAGTTTAATTAAAAAGCCTTATATACGTGCAACAATTACATTAACCTTTGAGTGTGTGGTTTACTTATATTACCTCACTTGCTTCCTGCCATTTAATATGTATTTAATATACATATAGAGGACATAAAAATCCCGTTAAGAGACAGCGATTACTTGAAGTGTCGGCTTTAAAGAAAAACACAGTTAATACTACACAGTCTGAGGATCAGGTGAAAGAACATTATTTCCCACAGGTAATAATTTGAGCTACTACTAAGACGTTGAGTGAATATTTCTTGTTTTCTGTACCACACACACATCAGTACAGGATTAGTACAGCATGTCCTGAGGTTTGGATGCAATTATAAACAAGGAACAATTTTCTGGTCCTAATTAACTTCAGTTAAAATAACCATTGCATAACAATAACTCTTCAAGGATGCAAACTCCAGGCCAGCAAATTAACTTTATATATAATGAGCGCTCGTTTTATTTATGGGCCAAATTGGTTTTGCAAATATGAGTGAGACAGAACGACAAGACGCCGCACCACAATTGTAATCAGCACCCCCTGTGTAACAATGTAATTGTTTGCTATTATTACAAAGACATTCTCTATGTTACCATCCCAATCATGGCGGGCAAGCAGTAAGATGCTTTAACATAATCAACAGTATTGGAGACCAGGAGTCATAGACTGGAGGTTTCAATGCACCAAATGATTATCATCCGTACTTGACCGATTGCCGGCCCTTCTGGCTCATAAGCATTTTGTCTAATAGGTCATGTTTAAAGCCGACATGCACAATGTTGGTTGAATGTCGTCTTAAAACATGAGCTATGAAAATGACGATAGCGATGGTCCACCAGCCATCCCTCTGTATAACAGGAGCAGCGGCAGCCACAATCTTCTATGGGCCACCAAGACGATCTAAAGATCATCTTAGTAGTCCCTTCCACTGCTCCCGGCAATCGCCCCTCCTCCCCGCTCAATGTCCGTTCATGTAATAACACAGGCAGTGAACAGGGAACAAGGAGACAAGGTATAAGCGAGCACTGACCTGACAGCTCGGCGCTCACTTGCTCCTTAATATTGGGACGTGTAATATGGCCTCATGGTAGCTTTTGGCTGAGCTGACCACTATAACCCCGGACTTTACCTTAATCATATATGTTTTCTAAGTGGGTAAAGGGAAACAAACTGCTGCAAGACTGCATCGGCAACAACCGATCTCCAACAAGAACTAAGGAAAGGTTATGTCCAACACGGCCAATTCTTAAATTCCCTGATGTCCACTATTGGATAGAACCTGTTGACATCCTATGTCCACTAGATCTTCATCTAATTCAAACAAATGAAAAGCCCCTTTAAAGAGTTGAGTGGGTCTCAATAATAAGTATAATTAAATAATCGTGCAGCCCCTCATCATTGCCAGCAATACTTCCCTTACTTATGCTTGCATGAATGGCCTGATCGCTCTCCTTTTCACATAGGTCAATTACCAAAAATTGGCGTTTCTACAAATTTTAATTTGGCTAATAATGGTCTAGATTGGATGGTTCAGCTGGGTAGAGTCCACTGCTCAAAAAAATAGTAAAGTTTAAGGATATATGATGAACGGAAAATAAGAGAAAGAAATCTCTCTCTACAAGTGAACACTGTAACATCTACTTACTGTCCATCGTTCAACCACCAATACATCCATCCATAGGACCAGGCCAACTTATAAAAACTTATACAGTATTGTTATGTTTTTTCACATATACTTTGTTGCTTTAATGCATTGCTCTTTAAGTAATTATAAAGCATTTATTCCAAGGCTGAATTCTGAATAATATTACTTTATTTCCATGGTTTAGAAATTCATGATGTTCTCACCCAAGCTCCATAATTCTGATGTTTTACACTTTACTTGTAAACCTCTTTCATATAAAACTAAGTTCTGCTTCCTTTGTGAGCCTTTCTGGGAGTCACACATGTCAGTTTTTGTTAAGTCATATGCATTTGTGGTAACTCTTGAAGCACCTTCATCTCGTCACTTATTTCTAAAAAAATTTCTATACTTTGGCACCAGCAGGAAGTAACATCCTCTTATCATGCATGACGTCCCCCCGGTGTGATTTACAGTCATCACCAGTAGTCAAACACCCATCAAGTCTCAAAGCGTGAAGCATACAGTATGTACAATTTAGGTTAACATTTAGGTAAGTACTGTATAATGTGAAAAACATTATGGCCGAGTTTTGAAGCATGACATCATTCTCAATGAACAGGAACCTTGTAGATCACGTTGAGTCAAGCACATCTTAAATGTAATGTCACGTTAGACAGAAATCCTTTATTAGCTTTTAGTATGGAGAATAAGTCTTTGCGTGTCCTCTCAACTCCAGCATGGTAGGGTGAGCCATGGATTGAAGTCTAGTTCTATCTTGCCAGTCCTGCTATTTTTCCACCTCATAGCCAATACCCTAGGCTAACTATAAAGCCTGTGTCCCATATATACTAATACTTTCAGTAGAGATGAGCGAACTTCAGGAACCCAGTGTCAAGATGTGAGATCAGAAAGACAAAAGGCAGGTGCAACCCTGAAGCTTGTACTTTCCCCACTGTCGCTGCCTACTTGCCTCAGAGCCCTAAGGGCAGTAGACAACTGGTCGACGATCCCTAATCCTTACTAATTGTGAACAAGGAACAAGACAAGACAAATGCAACACAATACAGCAAGGTCAGAGGTGCAAGTCAGCAACAAGAGGCCAGCACAGCACAAAACAAAATCCAGGAGAATAGTCTAAGTCCAAAAGCCAGAAGTCAGGATACCAAGGAACACTAGGCTCCTTCCTAGGAAGGAACCTTAGGTCAAGACAAACTAATAAACCAGGCTCTATCGCAGGCAAGGGACAGGGGCAGAGGGAGAATACTCCGGGGATTCCAGCCCCAGGGCACATGCAGACTTCTGACTGGTGGTGCATGTCGCCAGTAAATTACCCAAATGATCTTAATGCCGATCGTCTGAGGGTGGTGAAGCCCGCACGCGGCTACATCAAAAGGAAGCACCAACGCGCCCCTAGCAACCCAGCTGGCAGCAGTACGGGGAGCCTAACAGCCACAGCAGTACGGGGAGCCTAACAGCCACAGCAGTACGGGGAGCCTAACAGCCACAGCAGTACAGGGGCCTGACACCCTGATTTGGTACAAACTTTGCAAAAAAGTCCAGTTCACTTATAGAACTAAACTTTTTGCAACGTTCATAACAAACCTGGTACAAGATGGCAGCTGCACATTTTATTGAAGCCACCTCCACTTGTGAGAAAAACTCTTCTTGACAGCTTCTTGACAGCTTGTCCAGCCAATCACTGACTGAGAGGGAACATCGCTGCAGCCAGTGATTGGCTAAGCGGGTGGTCACAAGTGTGTCTCAGAAGAGGATGTGGAAGACCCATAGGAGGACACCAGGGCAACACAGATGGATAAAAACAGATGAACAAACTTGCTGAACCAAACTAAAACAGTGAAGACGAACAACAGTAAGTATGCAATAAGGGCAATGGCACACCAAAAATGAAAATGAATATGAAAGTCTTTATTCAAACAAACCATGAAACATGGAGGAAAAACACTTGGAAAAAGTTAAAAACACTTAAAAAATGTGCTCAGGGCCAATAGTGGAGAACCATATACTCCAGGAAAATGTCTCAAACCCCATCCAATAACATGATACTAGTCCCAAATCACAAATAGGATCCTGCTCTCAAGTGAATTAATTCGTATATAACAAAAGTGCTAGTGCATGAGAAATAGATGGAACATTCACAGGCATGGGAAAAAACCTTTGGCAAACAATGGAAAAAAGAAACAAACATGCAGCACCTAGATGGAATAGAACACAAGAGACCTAGGAAAAATGCACGGGGGGGGGGGGGGGGGGGGCAAGTAACCAATAACTATGGCCCAAAGGTGTCCCACGCATTTCGTCCTGCTTCCAGGACTTCCTCAGGGATGAGTGCAATAGGGACAAGTGCTCCTTATATACATGTACATCAATTAGCATATGAGAGAGTTAAAATAAATAAACAGAAAATGGACTAACAGACCTGTTGCTGACCGGAGGAGGACTAGATGACACATGCTGGACCAACATGGCCGACACGGCGTGCGGCCGTGCATAAAGCGCATGCGCGAAATAGGTTATTTACATGGAAGACGTCAGTGAAATCATACGCATGCGCCGTTGTTAGGATAATCAAAGATGGCCGCCGCAATATCAGTCACACCAAATGTGCATGCGCCAACCCGATAAAAGACTCCTATGGCAAGAGATCAAGAAAAGGCCGCCGAGACTTCAGCTGTTTTATACCTATAGAATTCATATATGTGTTTTTTTGCTTGCCAAACTAAAACAGTGAAACGCCTCCAATTGGTCAGATGACTTATCACATATGTTGTTTAATCAGACAGTATTTAGGGCGTCTAGCCAAGGTTCAGACCCATTATTATTTGGCATACTTTTCTCCAAAATGTAATACCACAATATATTTTTTGAAACACAAGATCACAAGCAAGTCATTCCACCTCATCCCCCTTTTGTTTAAACAACGCCCCCTTTTTTGGGGGGGGGGGCTGGGGGGTCCGCATTCTCACTAATACAGTCGCAGTATCTAATGGATCCCTACAACAAATAGTCACCTACTTATTTTCCAATGCAAATCGATGTTATCAACCTCACCCCTCTACTGAAAAGTGACACAAAGGCAAATGCTAGCAATGCAATCCATCCAACAGATCTATTACCATATTTGCTAGTTTTACTGTAATTTTTGCAAGAAACATTTATGATCAACTTCATAATTTCCCAATGATTGATGGGCCACAGGATAGTAGATGACCCCTCAAACATTGGAGGAAGACACAAAAAAAGAAAGTGGAGGGGACAATGAAAGATTTTTAAAAACAAATTATTCCTTTGTAAAGTAGTCGGTTAGTTTACACTTCTTTACGAAAGTCAAACATTCTCCACCAGGAGAGCATTGTGGGAAATAGATGGCACAAGATCCCAAAGCTTGGATGTTATTTGATAGATATTGTTTCTACGTCATGAGATAACAAGACAAACAATGGCAATTTCATCATCACCAAAAAGACCAAAAATTAATACACAATGCATGTCATCCACAGATCACAGGACCAGGAAGCAATCATAGGCAAGGTTCCGATTCAAAGAAAAACATTGTGAGATGAAAAGAAGAATAATTTATTTAATTAAAGTGAAGAAATTACAGGAGCGCTCTTCCCTAAAGCCATAATAAATAGCAGTCTGCTTCATCTCATAACTCCAATACACAATCTACCAGAAGTCTCTCCTTCCTGTTATTCTGCCTCAAAGGTCTCCGGTAATTACTGATCAGTTGTTTGAAAGTCTCTGGAAAAGCTTATATTGCTGTTATTAAGAAAACTCTTCAGTCTGGTACCAAGACAGCTAGTGGTAACTTGCTGGGGTGATACAACGTTGGGTTTCCCCAGGGTTAGAGCTCTCCTCAAGGTCTCACAAATGGTAGAATGGTAGAATGGTAGCTAGAAGCTTTGCCTCAAGGTCAGTTTAACACATACAACCTACTTATGGTCCAAATCATGCAGTATTAGGCCATGTTCACACAACGTATAACACCGGCCGTTTTGTGACCCGCCGGGAAAACATAATCCTGGCCGGTACTGCAGTATCAGACGGATGATCTTTACTTCTGCTGAATTCGGATGTGGGCGCATCAGTGTGCATTTGTACCCGAATTACCTGCGGCACACAATACAGCGTGCGGCCGGAGCCGCACGCTCCATTGTGTGAACTGACAGGTTCTCTGCGTCCACTATTCAATGGATAGCGACCGCAGAAAACTGACAAGTCAGTTTTTTGCAGCGCTGCTAGCGATCCTGGCCGGAGAGTATATCATGGGGGAGATTTAGGAAGTCCGGCGTAAAAAACGGGGATTACAAATTTCCCCGCAGCTCTGGAGCTCAGAGGATTTATGTAGAGGCGCATTGCATAGGTTTCAGTATCATTTTTCCACGGAACAAATTATAAATGCTGCGCACACAGAGGCCGCGCCCCCTCTGCGTGCTGCCACACCCCCTGTAACACCCCCTCTCCGCCCCACTGGAGAAGGTGGCACAGATGGAGCAGATGTGAAAAAAATATTCTCAAAAATACCCTTTGCAAATATTTTTATGCAAAAAAAAAAAAACGTCTGCACCAAAAAAAAAAGCATTTTCGCCTTTTTATACATGTCCCTCCATGTGTATACACTCCAGCCTGGATTCCTTTCATTCGCATACAACGTGTGTTGTGTAAATCAGGGCTGTTGTTGAAAATTGCCACAACGGCCGTGATTTCTACAACACATATGTTGTGTGAACATAGCCTTAAGCAGTTCAAAGTGGAACTGGTTTTTACCAATATATAATAGGTCTGTAGTTAAGAAAAAAAAAATCTTGCTTGAGATTTCAAAGGTAATAGAAATATCAATAAAAGGAGGTAGGAGGCATATGCATCGAATAGGCCTGGGCTCTTGCCATGCGTGAGAGCACCCCCTGAGCACCTGAGTCTGATTTAAAGGGAAAAACTTTGATGTAGTGCTGCAGTTATATAAATGATGATGTCCCTGGTCCCCCACTAAGAGATCCTACCGTCACTTCTAAGACATCTAAACAGAGACAGCGAACTCAGTCAATTAGTGACTGAGACGGGATAGCACGGAGGCCTGTGATTGGCTGAGCAGTTTCTCACTGTCAGTACAAATCTGTCTTGGAAATGCTAGCAGGATCGTTCAGTGGGGGATCTGGAGACACTGCATGAAGACACGGTCGGGGTTTCCAGACCCTGATGGCAGGGAGAACAGCAATCCCCATCCTCCCACTCCAAGTCTTTGGGGCCACATGATTGAAAGCAGGTTTGTCCCCTCTTGTTTCCTTATCCGCCGTGGTCTCGAAAGTTTTTTAGAATGACAGGTTCATGTTAGGAATCCAGGCTTCTAAGTTTAGTAGAGATGAACATGGCAAAGTGGAGTCGAAATGTTTGTCGCTTTTGGACTGAATGGTGGCCACACATGGCATCTAGTGGTTAAACCCATAAGGGCAAAAACCACATCTGTGTGACGGGCCGAGACACAATGAATGTGGGGGGACGGACCTGATTGTAATGGGAGCTTCCTAGTGAAACCACACAGAATAGATCTGACATGACACTTCTTATTTGCACTGTTCCCTATCTTCTATTGAAGTCAATGGGAGTAGATTCTCTACACAACTTTTTGTTTTTGCATGCCCAGATTTGCCCATGTGAATATGGCCTAAAAAAAAATCAAGGAACAGGGATCTGAGTAATATTCACATCTCGAGATGAAAGCCTATTCTGTTCCTCCGTAGAGCGATGTATATTTGCAAAGCAACCATGGCGTTGCTTTTTTCAAGTTATCCGATACCTTAATTTTGAGCACATTATCATTCATTAAGGAGAAGTATTCATCATGCAAAACATTTCCACTTCCCTCTGAAACATCGAGCCTGCCATAATATCCCCACATATAATTTGTAAATCCCTCTAATCTTTCGGAATGATAGCACGTCATTTGGGCTGTCAATCAATAACCCTTCTAATTATTATTGTTTCGTTCTGTCAGCTATTAGCTCCCTGCAGATGTTGTTATGGAGCTCCCGGCATAACCATTGTGCCAAATTTTTGGCTCTACTGTCAAAATGATCTATAGAGCTAAGTGACAAAACACCAGCTCAGAAATCTCCGCTCTGTAATTAATAAGTGAATCAGACTGTACAAATATGCTCCTATTTTTCCATGAGGGCAGAAAAGAACTTTATAAGAAAATAGAATGTTACTTAATGTCACTTTATAAATGGAATGAAATGTTAGCGCTTCAGGAATCATTTGCGGCATTGCTATAATAAGCAGGAATCCTCTGATTAAAAATAAACAGAGAAATAAGAGCAGTCGTCTCTCATCATCATTGACAGTTTGATGGCTCTCTATCGACAAGAATGGCGCACTTCCTGCCTTGGAGTTACATAGTACCGTTACCGTTTCATTTATCTTTGAATTCTCCCATTCCTTGAACAGTACTTGTCACTTTAAGATTTGACATGTCACACAGACATCACAGAAAAACTTGATCTGACAGCATCCAATAGTGAAGATATGCTAAATATTTATTTAAACATCATACACAGTGGCAATGTTTCAATCCAACTGGGCTTTCTTCAGCCCATTGGGTCGAAACGGTGCCACTTTGTGTGACGCTTGAATAAATAGTCACCATATTTTCTCTATTGGATGCTGTCAGATCAAGTTTTTCTGTGATGTTAAACAGTCCCTCTGACGTGCGACCCATCTCTACTACAAACAAGAGGTATTACCTTCACTCATTCGTGACCGATGCTATTGGACATGTCTATTGACAGACATGTCAAAAGTTTTGATTGGTCCAGGTCCGAGTTTTTAAAACCCCACCGATCGCCAGATCACACTCGGTTGGGCACTTTTCTTCCAGTTCCCCTGGCTCCCCATCTTGCTGAAGGAGACGGGCTTCATAGACTTACAGCATGGCCGTCTCTTGCAGCAAGATGGAAAAGGAAGTGAATCAGAAATCTAACGATTGGTTCTGTGTCTGATCACCAACACACTGACCAATTAATTTTTTTTTCTTTTTTTTTTTTTCAGCGTTACACTTTCTGTTTAAGTAGACAGATGGGGATCCCTGTTGTACAGAAGTCAATAAAGTCAAATGTGGACATCATATATTTTAACACCTTCCCTATAGCCACACAGACTTCTTAATCCCCCCATGTGTTTTCATTAGTTGGATAACCTGTTGTCCTTAATTATGACCCATTAAGGTGGTCAGGCATGCTCAGTTCCACTGCAATCTCCAGAAGAACAGTCAGTTTGTCTCCACTGAGACTGCAAGCCAGGGGAATTGTGGGAAAGTGTGTGCATAACAACATTAGAGTCACAGTTTAGAGAGAAAACCAGGGATTAGATCATGGGGGAGAAGAACAGTACCGGGATGTAACTTATTTTACTAAAAGCAGCATATTTGTCTTCTTTTACATATATGTAATTTTTTTATTGTACCTTTTTTGCTTTATAGCACAGCCCCTTTAAGGTTTGACTGTTATAGTTGATTTGAGCTTTTATATCTTCTATGATCTTATTTAAAATACACAAATGTATCAGCACCAGTTTGGAGTGCAATAAATTTCTTATTGGGTCTCATTCCCATAATCCTATAGTTCCTGTGGAGCAAGGGCTATCCCTAGAGCGGCTGTGCCAAGATAAGCCACTAGTTTAAAAATGTGTTAGATTTTCAAACAATCTGAAATATTATTAGAAATCCACCACATTCTTAGACTGTCTAGTCTATGTTTAGACTCCAAAAGTTATTATGTACTGTACCTTCCCCAACATGATTTAGGGTTCTAGGGTGCCCTTTTTCAAGTTAGAGAAAGTTGCAATGCAATGAGTGTGGGCGAGTTGTCAAACATTTATATGACACTCTAAAATTGTAAGATCTTTGTTACTACAGAGGAAATTCTATAAAAAATCAATGTCCTCGTTTTAAAGAGAAGACAATAGGACCTTAGCTACATATCCTGTATTATGGCACTGAGCCCCCACAGAAATCCATGAGACCGTTCTCTACCACTCTATGCCTCCATTGTATACATAGAGCCTAAGAACGTCACTTTAACGTTTTATACATAATATACAATTATGTTCCCATAAAATAAAATATAATGAAAAGAATTGACAGAAAGTTAAGCGCTACAGTGTGAAGTTTAGGATGTCACGTTGAGCTGGTGGCATCAAATTGCATACTACATTTACTCTGTCAGTCATGTCACATCCTTAGATATCTGAGAAGTGGTTCCATAAATGACTCTTATATTCAAATAGATGTCGGTATTGTTCCCCAGGTTTATATTCACTGCAGCTATTCACTAGCTCTCATTCCCTTGGAAACATGTATTCTAAGCACTACTGAGTTATATCGTCGTACTAACAAAACCAATGGTCTTAATTAAGTACAGCGTCACCTACATAAAGAGTATATTGGGGGTTGTACGGAGTACATACATACTGGATCACTATTTGAGTGCAGAGAATCTTTTATGATGTAAATATGGGCTGGGAAAAATTCTTTAAAGAGGAATAATAATAATAATAATAATATATATTTTGCTGGGGCTGTATATAATAAAAAGGTATACTTACCTACCCCTGGTCCCCCGCCACTCGTCTCCTCTTCCTGCTTCCGAGATGACAGGTTTGGGCAGGACCTACCTGCTCTGGCACTCAGTGTCCTGCTTTGGCCAGTGATTGGCTGAGCATACAGGTCCTGTTTTGAGCCCCGATATCAGAATTAAACAGAAGAGACATGTCGTGAGAGACCAGGGAGAGGTGAGTATAGTTTTTTATTCTATTTCTGTTTGACTGCAGCAATATATGGTTAAAAAAATGAAATACTCCTCTAGGTTAAGAAAAGGATTATAGAGACATAAACTAAATATCACCACAAATTCAACATTAATAAAATATAAAAGAAAATCATCTAAATCACCGGAAAGGTTTCAGCAAAGTAGCTGGAAATCTAAAATGTATCTTTCAATGCCTATTATGATTCTAAAAATAACTGTTCAGACATGTCCTCCGCCCTGTATTGTGCAGGTGTAATAATAGTACACACGAGGGAAGGTTTATCTAGAGTGGAGAAAGACGCCTGGAGTCAGCGAGGATGGGGCAAACTGTGTTGAATTTATCAAAATGGCGCAAAAGCTGGAATGTCTAACACCTAATGTTTTTCTCAATATATTGCACATATTGAATTAAATAGATAGGCTCTACACCCCTCGGGGGCGGGTTTGTGTTATCATGCCGTGTAGGCATCACAAACAGCAAATAATTCACTAACTTTAAGCCCTAACACCCTTTATGCGCATTTCTGGCATCTGCACTGTTCACACCAGGGAGGCACAAGTCACTGGTGTAGCTACCATGGAGGCAGACCATGCAGCTGCTACGGGGCCTGCCCCGGTGAAGCGTGATCTTTCTCCATGGTACGGCTCACATCAGCACCCCTCCACCCTAGACCCACCAGCCCCCCACTCCGCATCTCCTGAACACTCACCAGCCGCACCAGCCCTCTGCCCCGCACCCCCTGGACACCTGCCGACTGCACTGACTTTCTGCTCCTTGGACAGTCACCAGTGGCGTTTGTTCTCCTGGGTCTATATATATTCCGCCCCTGGCTGAAGTCTACACCAGCTCAGGGCATAAAGGAGCTGCACATGTTCCTGTATATAAATCCAGCAAGCCCGTGCATGTGTGTGTCCACCACCAGAGGCTGCAAAAGATGGACCCAAAAAATAGCAGAAAAAGAAACAGCAGGGGGCGCCACCACTGACATCAGTGTAAGATATTTAAAAACTAAAGCAGATTTTTTAATCAGTTGCTATGGATGAAATATTTATTTTCACACATAGTGATAAGTATACAATCCCGAGAGCTAAATAATATAATCCTGGTCACTGTAGCTGGTTGCTAGGTGATCACTTTGAGCACAGAGTAGAAGTAGGACTGGTAGGTGACAATAAACGCCAGCAGAGTTAATGATATTTTTAGTGTAATGATATCTTGCCTGTTACCTAAACTAAAATAACAATGTATTTTTTTTTTTAAATCTGCTATTTTGTCTCTTTTTGCTTTTTATGGATTTTAATGATGTGTTGGGTAAGACTGGAGAAAATAAAACCCATCCCGGGCAGCAGGAATTTAAGAGACAAACAACCGACACAATGAAACCTGTCCGGAAATTACAGATGAAGGAGAAAAAAATAAATACTGGAGACTTTAGGGTTCTGAACTTTGTGCTGAAGATTTCACAAGATCTTCAACTAAAAGGAACATTACGGACAAAACGGATACATTGTGTTATGTCTAGTGCATGGTCTAAATCACCGCTAGAGCTTTGGCTGTCCAGGCATGATGGGAACAGTAATTCTGCAAAAAAAAAAAAAAAAAAAAGTGCTGCAGAATCTGTTAAGGCTATACAAATAAAAAAAAAAATTATATATATATATATATATATATATATATATATATATATATAATAATAATAATTATTATTATTATTATTATTGACGGACAAAGTCATTATTTGTAGCCATATTTATCAAAAGATGTCTGTTGTTAAATGACGACCGTAAAAAAAAAAAAGAAAAAAAAGGAAAAAAAAAGGACACCATTTTGGGGTTGTGTGAGCATAGTCTTAAAGTGACACTGTCCCCCCCATTTGCATTTTGACTGCTCTCCACAGGTATAAAGGGTTAATGTTACAGCTTTCATTACTTATTTTTATATCACACCTCATGGTGCTTGTTCTGGTAAAAAGTCGTTTTTATCACCTGTGGATTGGTATATGTGGGGGGGGGGCCTCGCGGCCTAGGTGCCACATCGCTCCTCCCCTAGCGCCACTTAGCCCCACACCATCCTTGACATTATCACCACATAGGCCCCGCCCCCTCAGTGGCCATTGGTGTGGAACAATCCAGGGGGTGGGGCCTAAAGCTTTAGGCTGGCCCTTCCAATGGCTGCTGAGGGGGCAGGACCTATGTGGCGATGATGTCAAGGATGGGGTGGGGCTAAGTGGTGCTAGGGGCGGAGCGATGTGGCACAAAGGCCGCGAGGTCCCGCCCACATGTACCAATCCACAGGTGATAAAAACAACTTTTTACCAAAACAAGCACCATGAGGTGTGATATAAAATAAGTAATGAAAGCTGTAACATTAACCCTTTACATCTGTGGAGAGCAGTCAAAATGCAAATAGGGGCTGACTGTCACTTTAAGTCTTGAGATTTTCTCTAAATACCAACTAGAACCAACAGAAAAAAAAAAGTTTGCTCACCGACAATTTCTCCTCCTCTCCATTAAAGCCATTAAAGGTGGAATTATGGTTAAATAAACTTAAAAAAAGTGTGTATATATATATATATATATATATATATATATATATATATATATATATATATATAAAACTAAATATATTGTAACCAATATTCAAAAGGTTCGTGAAGACCCCTTACATTTTTAGCCGAAAAGTCCCTTATATGTTCAGTATAACTGAAGGAACCTCAAACACCTACATTTTCTCCTGCCCTGTGCTGGCAATCTACAGTATATATTATACTCAAGTGCCAGAGATTAGTAATTTACTGACACAGTGCTCTCTGCTGCCACCTCTGTCCATGTCAGGAACTGTCCAGAGCAGCAGCAAATCCCCATAGAAAACCTCTCCTGCTCTCCAGACTGAAGAGAATACACCACTTCCTGCAGGACATACACTAGCTGATAAATACTGCAAAAAAAGGTTCAACATTTGATATAAATGAAATGAAGAGTTTATGTCTAATGATTGTTTACAGAACAGACGAGATCGCCCTCGTTCGGTGTAATCCTGCTGTATTGTGCGGTTTATTCCTTAGATGTCTGACGCCGGCTTTAATCATTGCCCTGCCTCAATTTAGGAAGAAAAGAAATCAGAAAGCACAATCCTCATCTGCATAAAAAGAAAAGAACATTCGATCGCCCCTTAAACTCAATTATATGCAATGCAGACGCTTACAGACTAATATGTTATTTTCAGAGATTAAAGTTATGTAAATATTTAGATTCCTGCTTCCTCTGGTGATTTTGTATAGAAGGATGAGGCATACGAGGGGCTGGGGGCTTCATGGAGAGAAGTGGGTGGAGAGGATTAAAATAGAACCTGGTCAGAACAGACGCTTGTTATAACAAGGAAGGGCGGCTTGTTATACAGAGATTAGTAGCTGTGTCCTCTATATACAGTACCATACCCAGAGGCCCCGGTGTGCAGCTTTAATTAGCCAAACCTATATGTAGGTCTGTAAGATACATAACACCAGCGATGTAGCTTGTCTCTCATACAGTGGATTCATTCCCTATAATAAGTTATTATAACCTGGGATAACAATTTCCAACTTTTCTGAAACTACAACTCTTAGCATAGCCTAACAGCTGCAGGTCACCTTAAAGGAGCACTCAGGGGAAAATATTTTTCTTTCAAATAAACTGGTTTCAGAAAGTTATACAAATTTGTCCTTTACTTCTATTCAAAAATCTAAAATTTCACATACTTATCAGCTGCTGTATGTCCTGCAGGAAGTGGTGCATTCTCTCCAGTCTGACACAGTGCTCTCTGCTGCCACCTCTGTCCATGTCAGGAACTGTCCAGAGCAGGAGAGGTTTTCTATGGGGATTTGCTGCTGCTCTGGACAGTTCCTGACATGGACAGAGGTGGCAGCAGAGAGCACTGTGTCAGACTGGGGAGAATACACCACTTCCTGCAGGACATACAGCAGCTGATAAGTACTAGAAGTCTGGAGATTAATTTACACCTCAATATAGTTTTTTTAAGCCAATTGATTTAAAAGAAAAATAAATTAGCTTGAGTCCCCCTTTAATCCTGGTATAATTGATAGAAATTACGTTTCTCTCCCACAACTCAATGATAACGCTTGCTGATTTGTGTGTGTTGGCTCAGTACTCATAATCAATATCCATCAATATCAGTTTCCTGACCATAACGGAGACATTGATGTGAATGCTGATTAGCATTTACCTAACGTCCTTATATAAATAGTAAAATGACAAAAGTAAAAGCCTTGAGATTAGCAGGACCTAGAGAACATCTTCAGGGTATCTCAGACTGGACTGCATTTATACTGTAATCTACAGACACATTTCTCACCAGAAAGCACATTGGGAGAAACTTATCATTTGCAACTTTTTCACTACTTTTTTCAAGCTTTCAAACTAAATTTTTAATTTCATTGCTCCCCTTCCATCACTAACCCTGCTTGATTGGCAGATTTCTATGCAGAGATAGGGATGGGAGGGGGAGTGAGGACATATTACAGCCCTCAGCAGGAGCTTGGCAACTCCTCACTGACACTTTGCACTGGAGAACAAGGGCCCATTGACACTACAATTTCGGCGCGGAGGGAGGTTCCCGACAGAATCTCCGTGCAGAATCCGTAGTGTGAGTAGGCCCTAAAAACTTTTTTTTTAATTTTCTGGAATCTCAGATAGATATAGGTACCATGTGTCTTCCTTACTTAAAGGGGTAAAAAAAATCTCCAGTCTTCCAGTACTTATATGCTGCTGTATGTCCTGCAGGAAGTGGTGTATTCTTTCCAGTCTGACACAGTGCTCTCTGCTGCCACCTCTGTCCATGTCAGGAACTGTCCAGAGCAGCAGCAAATCCCCATAGAAAACCTCTCCTGCTTTCCAGACTGGAAAAAATACCACTTCCTGCAGAACATACAGCAGCTGAAAGACAAGGTTTTTTAATATAAGTAAACTAAACAAATCTCTGGAATTTTCTGGCACCAGTTGATTTGAAATAATTTTTTGGGGGGGCCGAGCCCCTTTAAGAGCTATTTAACAGCAGTGTCAGCAGTTATTATTTTGAATGGCAGCTGACAGATTCCCTTCATGGCCTCGGTTCATTCACAGATATCTACACGTTAGTCATGGAAGCCTCATGGGGAGGGGCCCGCACAGTGGAAGAGCTGACTATATAGACCAGGATTTCAATATTTTAATTAGCCTTATTGAATTAGTCATAAAGCGCGGAAACAATTTGAAGGCAAATCACCAGGCGAGCACTTTTATCACGGAAGCGGCAGAACTGATACATCATCCCGGACAGCCAGAGAACATTTTTTGCAACTTAAACGAAAACTCGAGACAAGAGAATGATTGATTTATCTTCCAACTATTTTTTTTTCCTCTCGAAAAAAAAAAAAAAAAAAAGTTTCTTTCATCCTAGTTTACTTTGAATGAGTGTTTGTTCTGCTGAAAAGTTCCAATAATGAAAATGTACAAAAAGGGATATTCTGAAGAGCTTTTAAAACCTCTTTAATTAGAAAATGGAAAATGAAATGAATACATCACTAAAGAGTCCACTTCATGTTTGCACCTAATCTCTGCTTATTATGTTGCAGGCAAAGGCTTAATGAAAGTTCCCACAATTGCGCGCTGCTGCGTTTTCTTACATCAGCAATTTATAACCTATGATAACGGATTAGAATTTATTGCGCTACTGTCATCATTTATATCAGGGCTGAACTCCGCGCGTTCTGCTCTTCCCCGTCTTCAAAGAGAAGTAGCCTGGAAGGGAAAAGATGTGTGAAGATCTCCAGTGGGCTAAAATTTTATTTTGTTACCATGACAACGGATGGGGAAATACACAGAGGGCTAACTATGGGAAGGATTAAATGTGTGTACAATGAACACTGAGCAGGAAGTACAGAAAAGCCTTGTTTAATTGGCAGAAGACGACAAGGGAAGGCTTCTGAGCTTTTTATTGACCCAAGTTCAATGTGTCGTATTATAATTGCCATCTACTAAAACTTCATATGCCATCGGCGAGTTGGAAAAGCACCACATAAACCAACATAGGTAATCCTGTAAGAGACAAATGCCCTATAGTAGGAGGTAAAAGAGAAGAAATCTCAAGCTGATGAAAAAAAAAATAATCTAAAATCATGTAGGAAAGCTTAAAGGGTTTTTTAAGTTAAAGGGGTATTCCAGGAAAAATGTACTTTCCCCCTCTCCCCAAGACAGGGGAAAAGTAGGAGATCAGTGGGGGTCCGACCTCTGTATATCCCTGCAGATCTCCGCATCTGGCCCCCGACTTCTGTATTATGGGGACCCATCCTATGAGGCCACAGAAACAGCTGAGTAAGCCGGGAGAGCACTGTATTCAGCTCTTTCCGTCTGCTCCATAGGAATGAATAGAGTTGTGGGTCACATGACATTCATCACACAGAAGCTGGGAGCCCTATATGGAGACCAGGAGGGGGTACAGATGTCAGACCCCCCTGCAATCTCCTACCTTTTCCCTAAAATATCCCTTTAAGGAAACACAATTTAATATAGTCTGTTGTGAAATATAAGTGGCCACTCCTTACAATAAGATCTGTTCCCTTACAGATAAAACATTCATACATACTGAAGGATTACAGGATCATTCATGTCCAATCACTGAAAACGATACTACTTGTGAGTGCGAGGGTTAGTATTGCACCCCTACACCCACAAATATTATCATTCTTGTATAGTATGATTCTATTGGAATGATCATGGTTCAATGCAACATGTGTCTTCTTTGTTTTGTCCTGTTGTCTTTGGTTACAACCATTGTTAGAGGAATACAATGAAATGGTCAAGCATGCTGCATGTTGCTTGTAAGGGATTATTCCCACATCCCGTAAATTCTGGGCACTACAGACGGGGAAGCCGTATTATGGAGTTTTTCCTGGCCCAGCATGATGGATCAATGATGCATCCAGTTTCTATCTAATGACTTATCCAAAGGTTTGGCCATCAGTATAAGATTGGAGGGCTACCAACACCCGGCACGCCTGATAATCAGCAAAGCCTCGGTGGATGTGTAAAGTTTATACAGCCGCAAACCCTGATGGGTTACTGTACATCAACTTCCTTTTACTTAAATAGATGCATACTGCACAATGTATATAGCCCCGGCTTCCATCTCCACTCACTGTGTACATCCTGGCACCATGGCTCTGCCGGGGAGCTGATTGGCATGTGTTCAGGGTGTTGGCACCCCACCGATCTTACATCGATATTCTGAGGATCGGCCATCAATTACTAAGTACCGGAAAACCTCTTACCCAATGCCATGGCTGCCTCTTTAGTTATACCTGGCATTTATTCATAAACAATATGAAATGGTGGCAACATTTTGAGCCTAATAAAATGAAAGTATTAAAAGAAAACTGCCATTTATCCCATGCCGAAGCTTAGATTGTGTTTCCTTAGTGTTCCCATTTATGTATGTTGACACTTTACAACAAACGAGGATAAAAAGATTAATTTTTCTTAAAAACAACTTTGAGTCCTTTGTGAATTGTATCCGTAGGAGCTCAATTCACCTTTTGCATTCAAGATATTGAATGGCAGGTCTCTAACTCCAGATGAATGGCAATTGTTAAGGGGTATTCTGTCCCCCGACTGTATGATCTGTGACAGAACATAATCACACTGTGCTAACTATCTGCATTCACACATAGGATCAACCTGCTGCTTTAATCAGCGTCTATTCACACAACGTTATTGTACTTAAACGCTACTTATTTGTGGAGTCTCCTTTTTATTGCCCTTGTTGACAAATACTACCTTCTCATTTTAACTGAACGCATACAGATAAATTCCCGGTAACTTTTCAGGCTTGTTAATGTCCTGCTGTGAATGGGTTTTTATTTGTAATAAAACCAGTTAATTCTGTGAATGTTTTTCTTTCATCACATAAAGAATCAGTAAGCCTATTCATGGCCCTTAAGTAGTCAACACCATTCACCAATCCACCTTCTTAAGAACCTAGAGTAACACAATATAGACTATGAAAGAGCAATAAACGCCTCTGAATAACCTCCCTATAGGTGAATGCAATAATCCACTGTATAGTGATTTCTTGTGACATCTAAGCCGCAATCTTCCCACATTTGCATCTGTTCATTCCAAGTAGTGTTGAGTGAGCACCAAAATGCTTGAGTGATCGACTCGAGTAATCAACATTAAAACCAAGGGGAGACTCCAGCATTTAACCAGGCGCCCCCTGCTCGGAGAGAGGAGGGCACGTGTTAACCTATTACATTTCCCTGCAAAAATTAGAACGAAAAAATGGAATAGATTACTGCGGCAGTTATTGAAGGTGCATGGCCGCCATTACGCGAGCAATGCAAGGTTCTTGGCAAAGCATCGAGCTCAACACTGGTTTTAAGCAATGAAGCATATTAACCCTGTCTAATACTTACAGGCATCAACTTAGACTAGGCAGTCAATGGATAGCCCAAGGTTTTTGGCGTCTTATGCTATGTGGAGCGTCTAAGTTGTTGTAATAACTATTGACCTGCTTACTTTGCGCCAATATTCTACACCGAATTGTGGACCAAACATGACACACTATAGTGCATCTTAAGCCACTCTAAGCCCATGCCCCTTCCCACAAAGGCCCCATTCACATCACATTTTGGTGTTTGCACTTAGTTGTAGATCAGTTGTTTATGGAAACAAATCTAACATAGTCAAACTTATACTATATTTGACCCACTAAAGTATATGGGCCCAATGGCAGCTCATCTGGCAGTTGGAATCCCTTATTGATGTTTTGCCCAATGGAAGCCCCCAACAGTGATGTGAATGTATTCTCTTGTCATATGACCAGAAAAAAGTGTCAAAAACAAGTGATAAATATAGTACAGATTTATCTAAACTAAAATGTGCCAAAGAGTTTCAAAATACATCCGATTCTTCCCACTTTTACAACAGGGTCTAACAAATTAGTAAATCTACCCAGTGATTGAACAGTCTCCCAAAACTCAAATATATTTTCTGTTCTCCCAAAACCTCTTGAGGCTCTTGAGGATCGTCAGTGTTTGGACATCCCCAAAGGTTAATGGAATGCTAGATTTTACCTGCGGTGGAAAGTAGAGGGGAAAAGTCTTGGTAGATGAACCTTCCATCAGCTAAATGAGCGGTATGTTGGAGGTGTTGGGTGCAGGACCTGTGATGTTTGGCCAATCACTCTGGTGACCAAATTTTGAAAGGGTGGTCACTAACCCTTTAAGGTGATAAGCAATATTCAGGCACAGATACACTTTATATTCACTACCTATGACTGAGAAATAAGTGTGCCTGGAATAACAAGGGCTTGCCTTCGTTTAATTGTTATTTACTTAACATACTGATGAAAGAAAACCTAGTTTATTTATGAAGTTGCAGGATTAATAATGAAGTTGTGTTCCTTCCCATCGGCCATTTGACAGTAACTATAACATGATTGCCCTGAGGGTGTCTATTACAAACAAATTCTATTACAAAAATTAAAATGACATCAAAGAGGCAAGACGCATCTCTAAATACAGTGTAACGGGGCATAAACCAACAACCACTAAATAGAGAAATGAGAGAGGAAATTTATAACAATGTTTGCTGTGGCACATTACAAATTTAATAAACCCATGAATAACGTCTTCTCCTAACACTTGAGATTATTTATAGTGCTAACTAGGAACGATAAGGAAACAAAACACAACAAAGAGGCTGAATAAACACGGGACTGTGGAGAAGCATCGTAACGTTAGCAATTACACTAATATGTTTTCAAAGATGGCCATTCTGCCCTGAGGAGGACATGATAGCTTTACATGCAAATATGTTTTAGCAGATTCTTGCCTTCCCAACGATATAACAATTCAGGAGCATCTTTAGAACTCTGCATTGTGCCATTCCTCCTGGAAATGTGTGAATAAATTGTCGATTGTGTTCCTACATAGTCTGACACCAATTTATTCACAGAAGAGTCGTAGGAAAATAAGCACAAAAATTCACTGGAACAAATGTTATAAGATCTGACAGGTCCTTTGGACAGTCTTGTCTACTGGGGTCCCAGGAGATGGTTTCCCCTACTGGGATCCATTTACCCCCAACTTTGGTACCCCTATGCGATTACATAATCACAGGACCAATGATGTCTAGTTATGTTTTCTTGTTCTTGTGGTCAGTCATCACTATATAACTTCATCACTTCAATAAGTGACACCTTCAGCTACTATAAAAGGATGGAGATTACGATGTAAACAGAAACAATAAAAACTACTCCGTTTGACATTTATTCAGTCTGATTTTCCCTACAGTGAGAATGACTATCATCTCTTTAAGGGCAAACTGGATCATGTCTCATGAGGTCCTTGGTTTCTACTGGAATGACAGGAGAAACCAAATTCATTTATTTTCCCCTCAACATTTCCCTGGTTAAATTTGATGGACATACTATATATATATATATATATATATATATATATATATATATATATATTTATATTTCCACCAAACTCTGTTAGTAACAGCTGAATCTCAATCGTGGATATTTATAAGACACCTACATATGCTCTTTTTCTCCTTGTTATCTTTCTGACTTTGACTGGTATATGTGAAGTTTTTATAGACAGGTATTATTCATTACTACTGAACTTTGTTAACCAAAATTTGTTACAAACGTTGCACAATTCCTACTGACGTCCCCTTAGGTTGCTCCCCAGGTCAGAGCAGCTCTCTAATACTCTTGTACCTTAGTCACAACAATGATGTTTTAATAGCACTGAAACACAACATGGGGGTCAACACTCAACACCATAACTTCAGCAACCAATGGGGTAAAAATGTGAATCTGCCATATATGTGATAGACTTTTGTGTGCAGTATGGCTTAACATCTCGACCATCTCGACCAAAAAAATAAAATAAAATAAAAAACACAGAAAATGTAATTAATCCTCTGCAGGAAATGGCTTAGCCAAAAGAAGCCAACCAGGTTGCAGCTCCAATTTTTCTAAGACATTTTGAGAAATCACAACAGTGTTTTAGTCTTCCATGACCAGTTACGCACTACGAAGTCTCCAGGTTGTGAAATTTTCAGATACTGGTAGAGATATTCTATCTTGAAGTTTTATTACATTTATTTTTGGATAAACACCTTATCCTATAAACACTTTAAAACGCTTTGCTGGTTAGTCACTTGAACAGCGCAGCAAGATAATCGTGCTCTATATATTAAAAAACATAATCCTTTCGTCTTTCTCCATTTGACAGAAGTCCGTTCATTTATCTCTGTCGACTGTTGGTGAAGATATTCAGCACAATCTGTTCTAGACATTATTAAAGGATAGTTGTCCTTTTTTAAAAGAGCTGCAATTTCCCTGATTCCGTTAGAAATAAGGGGAGGAAAAAAAAAAAAAACCTCAGCAAGTCGAGACAAAATATGGTGTTGGAAATGTCGCTGCCCGGGATTTCTTATCAGCTCTTTACTCGGCAGAATGTGTGAAATGTGAATTGCTTTTTCAGAGGGAGAGGTCAAGTGGGAACTGAATGACCTTGACTATTACTGGTTGACAATCAAGGAGATATTTTAAGAGAAGAAAAAATAAAGTAGGTTAACACATATTCCTATTCTGTGACTGATCTGGCCCTAACGGTTAATATTCATTGTTAGACCTATATATTGGCCTTACAATTAACCTAATTAGAAGTGCACTCTGGGCAAAACTAATACACCATGCTATACCGAGTGTAGGGCCAGGTGACATGTTCAACATTTGCTCATACAACCGCCTGTGTATGCTCCTACATAGTACTGTACTGTATGTATCACTCCTTCTTTATATTACATCCTAAGAGCCCTTGAAGATTATGGTGCTACTGTATATAAAAATCGAATAATAACTATTTATAGTGGAATGTGTTCGTTCTAGAGATGAGCGCTACTCGAGCAATTGTTGGCTTTTGAATACTGGTGGCTGAAGAACTTGGATGCCGCCCTAGTGAGTCAAGGAAAACATGGATGAGGCCACAAGCCATAGGCTTTCTCCATGTTTTCCAGGACTTCCAAGGGCTGTATCAACCTTCTCTAGCCACTGGTATCCAAATGCCGAACAAACGGACTCATGCATGCTCGAGAAGTGCTCATCTCTAGTCCCTTTCGTACCTTTCCTCAGGCTCAGTATATCCCAAAAGGTTTGTCACAAGATCCTGTTGGGAGATCTATATGCTGTAAGTATCTCTGAGTGGCCATCCAGTGGTTGAGATAAAGGTTTTGCTAGCACATCACAACACTATATATACTTACAGCATGAGAAACTGGAATCTTTAACTAAAGAATGGTAAAGGTGGACACATCTGTATGTTACTTTTCATATAGCAAAAGACAAAAATATTTAATGAAGGGCAGCCATTATTGTAAACCTGAGGTTGTGTGTCTTCCTGAGGAGACCAGTAAGCTGGTATATAAGTCTTATAGACCAGGCAATGTTCCCTGGGGGAAAAAATATGCAAAGTAGATCTCCGATAGAGGGGAAAAAACTGATTCTCTGTCACTTATAGAAAGATTTCCTGTAAGTCGGTGCTCGGCCCCCTCAAAGATCAATAAAACATGACTAAATATTGTCAGTTAATATTGTATGTTCTTGGAATAGTTTTAATTGTAAACCCCATTCTTTGGTTAACCACACTGATATAAGATTCTCCTATTGTATATAAGCTGCATTTATCATTTACCTAGAAGTCATACATTGCCATCTAATTGATGTGTTTAGCACAGCATTGAATGCACAATGCATTCTCAAGTTTCTTGCACCCTGCAGTCAGTTTTTTTTCTTTACACAGAAGACATGTTCTTTAAGACTTCAAAGGCCTATGATTTCACTCTAGATTCTGACATGACACGATTTCATAACAGTTTCCTTTTTATTTGCTTATAAGGCTTTTAAAAGACGTGGAAAATATGTGAACAGTCAATTCTGCCCACCGAGGGAATCTCAGAAGCGGAAGACATGGTAAAATAAAAAACATAAAAAAAAACTTCAAGAAGGAGTTCTCTGACGAGGAAAAATAATCTCGAGAGGAGTCATAATTGGTGTTTTTATTCAGCCTGAGAGAACACTTGTGCAGTTGTAAATGTGGAGAAAGGGTTTTACAAGACGCTGCTCAGAACTGTACATAAGCTGCAGGCCATAAATTTTTGACAAGAAAAAAAAAAAGTTACGTATGTTTTTGAAAAGTGAGTCATGGATTATGTGTTAGTGTTAGAATGCCAATGTCATGTTACATATCAAGAGCAAGTGCAGAATCCACGATTCAGAGTATTAATATTTCATTATAAACCACTTATACTTAACATGTGTCACTGATACTATGGTTAGGCCTCTTGTACTAGATAAAATGTTTCATTTCACTCTAAAAGTTCTCAAAAACATTTGAGATCTGTCAAATAAGTCACCTAGGCTGAAAGCGACTCTGTACCCACAAACTGACCCCCCCCAAAAAAAACAAAACAAAAAAAAAACACTTGTACCATCATATAGCTGCTTTTATTTCAAGATCTGTCCTGGGGTCCGTTCAGCAGGTAATGCAGTTATTGTCCTAAAAAAACAACTTTTAAACTTGCAGCCCCGTGCCCAATGGCTGGGGCTTAGAGTATCTGTGCCCTAACTTTGCACCACCCCTCCGTCCCTCCTCCCCGCCCTCTTCATCATTAGGTATGCCACTAGAACATTTTCTCCTGTCTGAACATTGCACAGGTGCCTTAACGATCCAGCCCATGTTTAGTATTCACACAGCTGATGAATAGGAAACAATCTGCCTGGAGCATTCCTAATGATGAGCAGGGTGGGTAGGAGGGACAGAGAGGGTGTGCCAGCCTTATGCATACACAATTTAAGCCCCGGCCATTGGGCACGGGTCTGCCAGTTTAAAAGTTGTTTTTTAGGACAATAACTGCATCCCCTGCCGAGCGGACACCAGGACAGATCTTGGATTAAAAGCAGCTATCCGAAGGTACAAGTGGTTTGGGGGGGGGGTCAGATTGTGGGTACAGAGTTGCTTGAAATTCACACTATGTTTAGCATCAATTGCCAAATAGAAGCCAGAAGTGTCTGATCGGTATATGTCATCAGACCACAAAATAAAGGAGATGGAATGGATGGATGTCTGTACAGTGCGACACCTTGACTCTTTCCATCACTGGTAGCAGTAGCGATCCATCTCAGACAATTCCTACAGGAATTAAACATAACATAAAGTGGGGAGCAACCATGAGCTGAAGTGACCAGAAGCCATCGTAATGGCAGCTGTGGGGGATCAAGGAAGATTCAAGGTCTCTTCTATTGTTGTAGACTTTTTGTATGTTTAGAATACTCCTTTAATAGATGTCTAGTGTATGTTCTTAAGAACAGTCCAGGAAAAACTGTTACACTGTGTCTGATATATTTGTTTCTACGTCTGTGCACACAAGGACTAGACAGTCTATGAAAGTGCCAGAATTCTTATAGAGGCTCAAGCTGCTTGATAAATCTGCTGCATGTGTAGACTGTCTAATATTAGCTAGCTTCAACTGCACCACCACTTTATGCCTGAAACTGCTGTGCTTTTTGAAAAACGGTGAAGCATGTAAACCACACCCCTTTCCAACATAGCCTCGCCCCATTTAAATAATGTAACACCCCCTTTTCAGAGCCAAGAGTCTGTCAATTGTCTAAAACTCATGTGGCTTCATACAAGCCTTTTTTCGAGAGTAAATTTGGGTGTAATATAATTACTTTTCTGCGGTCGAGTGGCGGTGTCAGTCTCCTCCCTCTTTCAGTTATAACCTAATAGCTATGGCTACCAGCCCCACTGACAGCAGGGATACTTAGCCTATGAGGGAGTGGGGGCACTGAATAAATCAGGCTTGGCACTGGCATCCCATGCTAATAGGAAGCTCTGTATTTAAACAGTAGCCCCCTGTGATTGTTACTATTGAGTTTTTCAGGCTTTGTTTCTTCTACTATTGGTTTTTCTGGGTCTGGGTCCTTCTTCTGGTTCGATGTTCCCTCCTGGTTTTGACTGGTTCTAGCATATGACAATGGTATTGTTTATGACCATTATGCCCGGAACACATCCAATCAGCAGGGATCTTGCACTAGCCCACCCCCTGTGTGACGTCGGTATTGCTTTAAGAGGAGCAGTCACATGACCGCATGAGGCAGTCTGCAGAGAGAGAGGAATGAGACTGTGTGACAAAACGCTGCTGCTGCTGTACCCTACTGTACTGACTACTGAGAAGATATTGTACAAAAGCAAAGACCAAAAGATTATTAGCAAAACGGAGAGGAGAAACATATATTGATTGAGAGAGAAAAATAGGGCAAAAGATAGATAGATAAGGCATAGAAGAGCAAAGGGTGCACAGAACAAAAATGTGCTATACAGATACTGTATATAAGTACTATACCCTTGTGAGAGTGTATATGACATAGGTGTTATTCTGAGGCACAAATATACCTCGTGCATTTGTGTAGAATAAAACTAAAAAAAAAAGTGCTCTACAGATATTCCAAGTACAATAGTTGGATCCTTGTGAGAGTGTATATGACATATGTGTTATCCTAAGACACAAATATACCTTGTGCATTCGTGGAGAATAAAACGCTAAAAAAAGTGCTATACAGATATAGTGCTATGCAAGTACTATAGTTGGACATTGCGAGAGTGTAGTGGAGAGACTGCTCCTTCACTGCATTTGTAACATTTTTCCTGCATAGACCCTGTAATGGTGAGTTTCCTGCATAGACCCTGTAATGGTGAGTTTCTCGCATAGACCCTGTAATGGTGAGTTTCCCCCATAGACCCTGTAATGGTGAGTTTCCTGCATAGACCCTGTAATGGTGAGTTTCCTGCATAGACCATGTAATGGTGAGTTTCCTGCATAGACCCTGTAATGGTGAGTTTCCTGTATAGACCCTGTAATGGTGAGTTTCCTGCATAGACCCTGTAATGGTGAGTTTCCTGCATAGACCCTGTAATGGTGAGTTTCCTGCATAGACCCAGTAATGGTGAGTTTTCTGCATAGACCCTGTAATGGTGAGTTTCTCGCATAGACCCTGTAATGGTGAGTTTCCTGCATAGACCCTGTAGTGGTGAGTTTCCTGCATAGACCCTGTAATGGTGAGTTTCCTGCATAGACCCAGTAATGGTAAGTTTCCTGCATAGACCCTGTAATGGTGAGTTTCCTGCATAGACCCTGTAATGGTGAGTTTCCTGTATAGACCCTGTAATGGTGAGTTTCCCGCATAGACCCTGTAATGGTGAGTTTCCCGCATAGACCCTGTAATGGTGAATATTGAAGTCTAAAAAAAAAAATTGACTTTGAGATATCGAAAAGATAACGATGTTACTGACATGAAGAGCCCTAAATTCAACCAAATACACTACCCCTGTATCATATAGATGCTTTAAACTATGAAATCGCTCATCTCTATTCCTGATATTAGACCCTTGTTTTTAACTTGGCTTTGACTATGGACTTGATATGGACTCTTTGATTTTGACCCAGCTTGCTAACCATTCTTAACTTACTTGGGTACCTACATAAAAAAAGACACTATCATCCAGTTGGAAGTCATTGCCTAGGGTGAACCATCCAAGGAGATGGGCCCAGGGTGAGATTAGGGCTGAACTTTCCCGTCCTCTACTATGACACTGGGTCACTGTGTTCTACTTCAAGTAGGGACTAAATGGGACTAACTTCATGCTCCAGGTAATGTGCTGCCCCTTCAGGTGTGATGTGGCATAACAGTTTTTTTTTTTTCAAATATAATTTTTTTGTATGATCCAAAAATATTAAACATAACTTTTTGAATAAACTTTTTGAGATCACATCATCTTTTCGAATCAGTTTTTTTTTTAAATATAAAATAATCCTTTAAAAATAAATCATGAAATATGAAATGCTTCAAATGAAGAACTGTACCTGTCACGCGGAGAAATAATCACAAAGTCTATAACTAAATGGAACTGCAAGAGGATAACCATGTGTGGGCAGGATTAGCACAGCTCATCCCCGCAGCAGAACTGTGCTAGATCAGTAACAGCACATATTATAATACATAAGTGTAGACCAAACTACTGATTATCCCACCATTGCTTCCACTGCTATAATATTACATTGTGAAGTGTCAGGGAATCCCAATACATAGGTCTGAGACGACGCACAGCCCTGCAAAACAATATTTTATGTGAATAGCAATTTAACCTTGATTTTCCATCCAATTGTTATCCATCCAAGGTCAGGAACAAGCTGCTGAGCCGCTGGTTTAATAATGTAAGTATACTGTATAAAGCCGGTGACATTTAAAATTCAAAATAGGGAGATACAATCTAATGCTGCACAGTGCGGAGAATGCAATTCATCTGTCTGATATTGCTGGAGACATTTCTGCTTCATTAACACATCTCCAGAAGCTTAGACTTGCAATATGTGTCATTATGTTAGGAAGAAAGAGGAAAGGGGCGACTCCTCAATGGCCGCCATTGCCACCATCAGCGTTACCTGGTCACTATGATAACCCGGACTGGAGGAATTCCAGTTCTTTTTGACATAGGGAGAGTTAAAGCGTAACTATAATTTCAGTAGCCAAAAAATGAAATTTCTCAAATAAAAAGCCCACGTGTTACCCTTTAAAAAGAGCCCTAAACTGCGTTGATAGCGTGTACGCTCGCTGAGATATCCCCAGTTGTTTGGCTCAGAAGAATAAATGATTTTTTCTTCTGGCTGAGAGAAAGTGGGCGTGGCCTATCCCTCATTTCCCTGGCTGCATGAAAGTAGGTGTGGCCTCTCCCTCATCTCCCTGGCTGTGTCCCTCTATCCACTGACCAGCACCTTAGCAGATGTATCACACATAGCAGGATTAGATACAGCCCCAACATACAGTATCACAATGTAAGATTAGATACAGAGCCCCAGCAGATGGTATCACACACAGTGGGATTAGATACAGTCATCTGCTCTCATTACACTGTAGGATAATGCCAGCCATGGAGGTGGGGGCACCTGCTGCAGATATCTGATAGTGAGTGTTATATGTGCTATGGAAGGACTACAGCTGTGTTGTGCTGGGACTTGTAGTCCTCCCCTCAGTGACTCACCCACTCTCCCTCATGCAGTACATTGGCTGGGTCATGGCTGGGATGTCCCTGAGCACTGAGTACTTGTCCCTCCATCCATCTCCTCCCCTGCGCTGCTCCTCACACACAACACCCTCAGCTCTGCTATGTGATCTCTGTGAGGGGAGGGGGGAGAGCGTGCTGCTAGGAGGGGGGGAGGAGGGTTTGTTTTTGTTTCTCTCTGTGTCAGGGCTGTTATCTGATCTTCCTGTCAGAGTCTGTACACTAAGTACGGATCTGCAGGGAGGGGGCGTGTCCAGCAGGAATGCAGAAATAAGTCAGAGCCAGAGAGGGCTGTAAGGGCATAATCAGCCTTATGTATTTAAAAAAAACTGTTCATTTTAGGTTATTAATGTATATTGCAAAAATTGTTATCATGCCCTAAGCTAACTAAAACTGAAAGGTCAAAATTTTTTATAGTTACGCTTTAAAGAAATATTCTTACAAGGGTCAACAAACCTGATTGGAGTATATTCCCAAGATGCAGATTTCTTCCAGAGATTTCTGAAACTCTTCAGGTCATTTGCATTTTACACTAAATTCCCCCCATTTGGGTGAATGTTACTTTTGATATTAGTTCTAGGACTGTGTGAATCGGTAAGTTGGACAAATCTAATCTGCTGATATCTCTCTATTGCACACGGGCATTGAGATGGAGATATGTCTGTCACCTACCTCCTCAGCGCTGTTCCAGTGATGTTAGCAGTGTAGGCCTTCGTCTGGAGCACTGTTAGGAGCACCCCCCCCCCCCCCCCAGAAGCCATGATCTGGCCCATCCGCTCCATTGATTATCGTTAGAAGGAGCCTGCCAACTCGAGCTGTTTAGGCAGGGCAGTGCTCCTAATGGTGCTCCAGACAAAGGATTTCACTGCTTACAGCACGGAAACGGCGCCGAGGTGGAAGTTAAGAGACATATCTAGGCACTCCGTGCGCAATAAGAACATATCAGCAGGTTAGCTTTGATAGTTCCCCTTTAAGGAATGGTCACCGCCTATGTTCAAATACATTGTGGGGGGAGGGAAGTGACAACAGCTCTCAGCACATTTTTATCTCAGAAAAAGAGGCGTCACAACACAACCTTGTCTGGCTTCAGATCAGAAACTAAATACGTTTACCCCATCAATAACTATAATAGTGAACCCTCTGGGCACAAATCTGAATTTTACTGATAGGAATTTTTCCATATCTGATTGCAGTTTACTCTTTCAGTGTTTATGTGTTTGGGGATTAGATGTGAGACCAGTTTGCCACAAGCATTTACCATCGGCTTATGTGGGTCACAACGTCTCATTGGCCGTCTCATCGGAAAACAGGAACATTAATAAATATGTGCTGATATAAAAAATAAGTTACAAAGATTATACATGCTTCATATACAAAGAGAATAACTACAAGCAATGTTCCCAAAAACAGTGGAATGGAATTTTTTTCCTATACTTATTTTGTTTACTATTTTTCATTTATAGAAGCTACATATTATTATAAATTATAATAATATGTAGCTTTTATAAATGAAAAATAGTAAACAAAATAAGTATAGGAAAAAAATTCAATTTATAATATATCATATTTAATATAATTTATAATATTTGCTCTTTTGTTTTACTGTAAATTGTTTCTTTTTTATTACTTTATGTTATTTTTGTAGTCTTTTGTATTTCTGGATTAAATATCTTAAATTTATTTCTATTTTATTATTCAATTTATTTATTGCTTTATTTTATTGATTTTATTCTTTATTTATTCTTTATTACTTCTACTCATGTTTTTTTTTATTCTATTACAATTTTTACTTTTTTATACTTATTATAAATACTATATTTCTCATATATGATTGTTATTTTGTAATCATTATATTTTGTTTAAAACTTTAAACTTTTTTTGCCATTTTTTAATATAGACAAAAAGAATTATCTTTCTTTTCTTTTTTTATTAAAATATTAAGTGCATCTTGTGTTTACTTCATCTTTTTAATAAGATCATTTTTTTTAATATCATTTTATCTGACAATAACAGAGTAATGCATTCTCTATAGCACATAATAGGCTGCATATCTCTCCTGATAAATGCTGTTTAGTCAGTGATATTTGCTATCTATATAGTGCGTCTTTGAAATATTGCAATCATTATTTCAGTGGTAACCATCTCATTGAAGCTGCCTCCCTGATGTGTTTGATGCTTTGATAATAAGATCCATTTTGCTATATTATCACTCCTACACGGTGCATGCTGCACAATGCCATTGTTCAATTCTTGGCAGCATTCATGAATGTAATATTATAATAGGGATAAGTGGACACGTACCATAGTGCGAATGAAAAGTTCTGCTCTAAATGGTCAATGCACCCTATGAAGCCTAGAAGGGGGCGAACAATCATAAGGAATGCCGGTACGTCACAGAATTATTACAGCTACATGGACCAGATAAGCCACAACTGTTACCTGCTTTGGGTTATGAGTAGTCTGGAGACTTTAGAAGACAACAGGGAGTAAAGTTCAAGCAAAGTAAAGTTTTCCCCCTGCAAATACGTAATATGAAGCCTCTGAACCCCAAATCTGGAACAGGACCCCTCCCCAACTATCACACATGATTTGATGGTCTCGTGTACAGCATGCCAGAGGAACCTTTCGCACCCCCTAAGGCTTTGTTCACACGCTCTAATATAACGGTCATTGTATTACAACGCAGGGACTGTCCGGCATGTAGCATGTTCCTGCGGCCGATACTGCAGTATAGGCCCTAGGAACATTATCTTTTTACTATTTAGGTTGCAGGAACCTTCGGGTGTGCCTGCAATCCAGTAGACCACAGTGTAAAGTACGGATGGGAGTTGTACTCTACACTGTGCGCACGGACTATTTTCTACGGCCGCTGTTCACCAAACTGCATGTCAATTATTTTCTGTTGCCGCAGTGAACAACGGCTGTAGTGGTTACACAGTGTATGTACTATGGCCGTTGTCCCATTAACATTAATGGGTTTATACGAATTTCCTTAACAACAATCGTTCAAAGAACATCCGTTGTTACCAAAATTAGTACATTTTGTGAACATAGCCTTAAAGGGTACCTGTCGTTACAAAAAAACTTTTGACAGGTAATAGAGACATGCCAAAAGTTTTGATCGGTCCGGGTCTGAGTGTTAAGACCTACAGTATACCAATAAGGAGAACGAGCGGGTAGAAGACCACGGGAGCGGGAAGAGTTAGAAAAAGAAGTCAGACTTACTGTATAATGGAGGTCTATAGAAGAGAATTTCACTCTAAGACATGCAGTAAATTTCAGTTCTGTTTTTGTTTTTTTTAATGTAATACATGCTACCATCTATGCGGGGGGAGGGGGATATCTCTGCACTAGGCTGTTTGCTCATACCCATGCTTCTTATTACTACCACTTGTTGCTAATCTTCTGCGGTAACATTTAGCATAGACATGGGGATGAGCTTCTTCATGTTAGCTTGGACTCCCCGTGGAGCCATAAAGTACTCTCACGGTAACAAAGACTGTCAATGAGAAGCTATAAATAAGGCAGCACAAATACAGCTCTGAAGTCCTAACTTGTTTCTGTTTGAACATGTCCTCCCATAGACAAAGAAAAGTCCATAGAGAGCAAAGAAAATGAGCCGGGTCGGCCTGTACGGACGGAGGAATCAGCCATAACCATAAAACCAATTAAAAATAAGTGAGTAACATTGCTAACCTTGTGCCTGTCAACTGAATGGACATCTTTGAATTCAATGTAAAACAAGATGGACAGTGGGGAAGGATCTGATCAACTTCGACAGGGGCCAAATAGGGATGGTTAGATGACAACTAATCCACCTTGCCCCTCGCTTTGCCTCTCCCCTCTGCCAATCCCTTCACTGGCTCCCCACTGCCCAGCGTATTCCTTTTATATTGTTGCCCATGACATACACGACCATCCACATCTTGTCCCCTCCATATATCTGTGACTTGATATCCTGCTACTGTCCCTCACACAACCTCCGATCCTCCATTGACATCTGTTTGAGCTCCTACCTTGTCCATACCTCACACAAACCACCTCCAAGATTTTTCCTGAGCCTCCGGAAAGAGAAACATAGGAAAGAGCTGAAGCGGTGACCTTGGGTTAAGTTTTATTGGCACCAACTCCGATTATTATTGATTACTTGTGGTGGTCTAATTGGCACATCTGTTGGCTGGCAGCACCCTATGGGCTGCTCTGTGGTGATTCTGCCTCCACATACTGCAGATCTCAGTCTGATCTCTCATCAGTGGGACGTGCTGGAGACGTCCCATCCACGGAGGCCGCACCTCACACCGCACAGCACTTACACGTTTGTTACAACAGAAAAATATACATAAGAAAAACCTCTAATTATAATGTAAATACCGAATGTTATTATTGTCAATTAAATCTAAAACTTTCTTTCTATACAATAAAAAATTCTCCTTTCCACTAAGAGTTTTCTAGGCTATTTTTCCGCCTAATGAAGTGGCCGAGCAGCTCACCCAAGGCGCAGAACGCAATTATTTTTAATGGTGTTGAAAATAATGCCTAAAAGTGATGGTCTTAAGTCCAAGAAGATTTATGCCATTCTGGACTGATTTTCACATAGTTACCAATCAATACAAAAGAACGATGGGACTGTTCATTTACTTGGCAGGAAGGAGAAAAATTTAATGAGCAAAGATTCTGTGGATATTTGTGTACAGGGGTCTGTGTGTTTTGCTTCTATGGGTTCATGTACTATATATATATATATATATATATATATATATATATATATATATATATATATCTACGTGTCTATGTTTATGTACAGTATATGGCTATGTATGTGTCTGTCTATATTGGTGTATATACAGTATATATCTATGTGTGTATCTATCTATCTATCTATCTCCTATCTATCTATCTATCTATCTATCTATCTATCTATCTATCTATCTATCTATCTCCTATCTATCTATCTATCTCCTATCTATCTCCTATCTATCTATCTATCTATCTATCTATCTATCTATCTATCTCCTATCTATCTATCTATCTATCTATCTATCTATCTATCTATCTCCTATCTATCTATCTATCTATCTCCTATCTATCTCCTATCTATCTCCTATCTATCTATCTATCTATCTATCTATCTATCTATCTATCTATCTCCTATCTATCTCCTATCTATCTATCTATCTATCTATCTATCTATCTATCTATCTATATTCAAAGTAGTTGTCACGGCACTCCCAGTAAGGTGTAGCAAAAAGGTGTTTTATTCAAACAAAAATCAGCACAGCAAACATAAAGTGGCAACGTTTCTGTGGCCTCTCGCCACCATTTTCAAGCCCAAACAAGTGAACAATCCAGTTCCTTAAATACAGGTGTGTCATTAAACATAGTACATTCATTGGTTCTTCCATATGTCAATCACAAGTGTTAATCTCAGTGAATTACCGTGCAGGTGTGTATATGCTGCACAAGGCTAGTGAAAAAAATGATATGCAACATTCCATAGAATGCAAAAGTGCAATGTAAGTGTTACCATCACATTATTAATAGGTTAGTGTCCCAAAGTGTCCATTCAAATCCAAAATGTCCATTTAGCAGATCGCTGGTACAAACAGGTATCAGCGACAGATACGCTTGAAATGCCGGGATACATCGGAGCAGGTACTGGCTGCTAGAGCAATGGGAGTAAATAGCGTCATGTAACTAAGGTAACGGTGACGTCACCTCAGAGCCAGCTGACTGATCAGGCTCAATAAGGGAACGTACTGAGATGGGAATCTCGGCTTGGCTGTCCTACAGACAGCACAGTAGCAATACATCTTAGCTGTAAAGCAAACAGCACGATTACGATGTCATTCAACAGTGCATCCAGATTGAGTGGAATCCACCCCCACGAACGCACTGTCTCACCACCAGGACCCGTCGGGTCGCTGTAGAGAAACCGTTCAAGTGCCGCATCCCATCAATGTCGCTTAGTCTGTACTGTTCCCAACCACCGAAAGGTACTTCCTCTTTGCTCAACACAATGCAAGCCAGTCACTTGTTCCAATGCGTCCCGTTTACATATATCCATATCTATAAAGTAAAAAGAGAACATGTAAGTATCAACTTGACATAATCAGTTGTTAACAATATACTGTAGAGAGATATCAAATGAATTGTTCACTTCACCTCAGAAAAAACCCACACATTAAGGGAGACTGGTTGTTGCTATGACTATCTACTCAGATGCTTGACAACTTTATACTCCACATTAAGTCCGTATTCTCCACGGGCATCGGTCTTAAAAATCCACTCTAATTCTTTCCTTTTGAGAGTCAGTTGTCTATCGCCACCCCTCCCAAGGGGGCCGATCCTGTCAACAATCATACATCTGAGGTCCCATTCTGTATGACCCTTTTCAGTAAAATGTTTTGCCACCGGTAATTCTACTTTGCGTTTCCTTATAGAATATCTATGCTGGTTGATCCTTGTTTTAAAGTCCCATGAGGTTTCCCCCACGTAAATGAATCCACAAGGGCACCAGAGGATGTACACCACCCAATCCGACACACAGGTAAGGTACTGTTTAATCTTGAATGTTTTTTTTGTAATGGGGTGTACAAACTCAGAGCCCTTTTTCATAAGCTTGCAATTAACACAATTTAAGCAAGGATAGGAACCAGTATTTCTTCTACCAATGTACCTTTGTGTTTCACTGGCTACTGTCTTCACTGTAGATTTGACCAATTGATCCCTTAGGTTCCTGCCTCGTCTGTACGACATTAACGGGGGTGTCTGGAACTCCGGGATGTTAGTATGACTATTTTTAATTATGTACCAATATTTGTTCACCACCGCGTTGACTTTAGGTGATAGATCAGTATATGTAGAGACAAAGGGGATTCGGTTGAGTCGACTGTCCCTGGGTTTGTCCTCGAGCAGTGGCTCCCTCTCTTCCCCCTCTATCTCCTGTCTACATTTTGCTAGGAGTCTCTCTGGATACCCTCTCTCCTTAAAGTTCTGGGTCATATTGGAAAGTGTCCTGTCCAAGTCAGTCCGTCTCTCTATGATGCGTCTAGCCCGTAACATCTGGCTCCTGGGAAGGCTCTTGATCATCCGACGGGGGTGACAACTTCTATATTGTAGCACATTGTTACAGTCCGTGGGCTTCACATATATGTCCGTCAATAATTTCTGTCCATGCCTGGTAACTAAAACATCCAAATAGTTAATTTTGTCATAGTCACACTGCATAGTAAATTTGATTGTACGATCCACTGTATTGAGGTAATTCACAAATGTCACCAGCTGTGACATGTCACCATGCCACACCATGAAGACGTCGTCTATGTAGCGCTTCCACATACCCACATGTTGGAAGTGGGGCGCCACATAGATCGACGTCTCCTCAATGTGCGACATCACAATGTTAGCGTAGGTTGGTGCATAATTAGCTCCCATCCCTACTCCACGTTCCTGTCGATAAATCTGGTCATTAAAAACAAAGTAATTGTTAGTGAGTGCAATGTCCAAAAGTTGTAGGATGAAATCTTCCTCTCTAGGTGTCATGCACAACTCACTTAATTTGTGCTTTACTGCCTCTCTCCCTGTCTCTGCATCAATTGACGTGTAGAGGCTAACTATGTCTAGTGTCACTAAGATACATTGGTTCGGTATCTCAATTACCCCAATTTCCCGTATGAACTGTGTAGAGTCTCGTATGTATGATTTCGCGTTTGTGGCTAGTGGCCTCAAAACTTTATCAAGAAAAATAGAAACATGGCTGACTGCCGAGTCTCGACCTGAAACAATCGGTCTACCTGGTGGACATAACGGGTCTATCTATCTATCTATCTATCTTCTATCTATCTATCTATCTATCTATCTATCTATCTATCTATCTATCTCCTATCTATCTATCTATCTATCTATCTATCTATCTCCTATCTATCTATCTATCTATCTATCTATCTATCTATCTATCTCCTATCTATCTATCTCCTATCTATCTCCTATCTATCTATCTATCTATCTATCTATCTATCTATCTATCTTCTATCTATCTCCTATCTATCTATCTATCTATCTATCTATCTATTTATCTATCTCCTATCTATCTATCTATCTATCTATCTATCTATCTATCTATCTCCTATCTATCTATCTCCTATCTATCTATCTCCTATCTATCTATCTATCTATCTATCTATCTATCTATCTATCTATCTCCTATCTCCTATCTATCTATCTATCTATCTATCTATCTACACATGAATATGTCTGTGGGGTATTTGAGCACATGGGGCTGCATCTGTATCTGTAGGGATAAATCCCATTAGAGCAGCTCTTAGATACAAAGGTTCTATAAAAGCCACCACTTAAGCCTATTACATGTAATAAACCACCAACATGCTTAGAATATTTGGACATGATATGAATACTCATCTAATACAGAAGACGCCATGAGAGCGCTTCTCATGGAGGAAATAAATACGGCTTATTCAATAAGGTACTTGACATCCTAAGAGTCTCTCAGATGACATTAGGCCCCTTATTCTTGCGTTTGGTCTGAGCATTCATGGAATTACATTACTACGTCTGAACATCTTCCTGCTTTAGAGAAGTCATACAGCAAAGCTGGTAAAATCAGATGTGTCCCACATACATACAGTATATGTAAGGAGAACAAATGTGCTGTTTTTAGTGAAGTAACTTTCATCCCTGTACTGCTCTTCTCCCCCATGGATCTAATCACTTCCTGGTTTCCTCTCTGAACTGTGACCCTGCTGTTAACAATGCTGAAACTTTCCCTCAACCCCCTTGTTTTCATGTGATGGTAAAACTGCCAGAACTAATGGGACAGATCAGCTGACTGCGACTGAAGTGCGACCAAACCTGGTCACCCTATCTGTAGTCTCCCCCACTTGATCACCCTCTATGTAGTCTCCCCCACATGGTCATCCTTTATGTAATCTCCCCCACCTGGTAACCCTGTATGTATTCTCACCCATGTGGCCACCCTATCTGTAGTCTCCCCATCTTGGTCACCCTCTATGTAGTCTCCTCCACATGGTCACCCCCACATGTAGTCTCCCCCACCTGGTCACCCTTATATGTAGTTTCCCCCAGCTGGTCACCCTCTATGTAGTCTCCCCCACCTGGTAACCCTATATGTAGTCTCCCCCACCTGGTCACCCTATATGTAGTCTCCCCCCACTTGGTTACCCTATATGTAGTCTCCACCAGTTAGTCACCCTATATGTATTCTCCCCCACTTGGTAACCCTATATGTAGTCTCCCCCACCTGGTAACCCTATATGTAGTGTCCCCAACTTGGTCCCCATATTTGTAGTCTCCACTACTTGGTTACCCCATATGTAGTCTCCCCCACCTGGTCACCCTATGTGTAGTCTCCCCATATATGTTGTCTCCCCCTATATGTTGTCTCCCCATTCTGGTCACTCTATTTGTACCCCCCTGGTAACCCTTTATGTATAGTCTCCCCTCCTTGATCACCCTGTATGCAGTCTACCCAACCTGGTCCCCCTATATGTATTCTTCTCCACTTGGTCACCCTGTATGTAGTCTTCCCCACCTGTTCACCTTCTGATTTACAGTTTTTACCAAGGGAGAGAATACATTTGGCTCAGACAGAACAAAAAGAGGAAAACTGACCCATAGTAGCCTGTAGACTTATTCTCATATCACTACCCTTAAGATCCTTTCATCAGATCAATTTCTATTGATGTAAATTCCCCCTCCCACTAATTGCCACGTATAGTTGGAATATAATTAACCTATTAGTATCCATAATGGAGAATAGAAACAGATGCTTCCCTGGAGCTCCCGGAACCAGACCACAATGCCATTCTCTCCTGTAATCCCCCCGCTGCTTCCTATATTAGTACCAGAGGGCTTCTTAGGGTCAGCGGTTTAAAATCCCACTTTTATCTTCTGTCACCTTTCAGCCCTTATGAAGTTTACAGGCCTCCCTCCAATGGCTAAATAACATCCGAGCCCATCTGAGGCCGAGACAGCCGGCTGTGCACAAGGCTCTTACTGCCGAGGAGAAATTTACAAGACCGATATAACCCACTAAAAACAATTTGCTGAAAAACCGCCCATTATTTATTATCCATCGGATCCGCGGTGTTGCTGTTGTTTTATTTACCTCGGGCTGAGATAACCTATATTTCCTTCCACACACCAGTAAGGCAGATACTTGAGGGTTGGAGCCCCCACGGCCACAAGTCTTATATTGCCAGGAACGGCCGCTATGTACCTATAAAGCCGCCTGCTCTACAACGGACGCCGCATTAAAAATAAAGTCACATAAAATGAGTTAATGTTCTTATTATATGTCAGCATCGGCAGCTTTATTACTCACAAACACAGAATATACAGACAACCTGCCTTCATACAGATAGTGTCCTGTGTTACAGTAGGTGCAGTAAACAATGGCGGTGACTTTATCAATCCATCTGAATTTTTTTAGTCTCTCAAAGGGGTATTGTAGTGTCCCACCATAGGGGGCTGTCTATTGCATCTGAGTAAGTAACTCCCTCAGGTTCACACAAGTGGGAGATTGTGTATTATTGTATTTTCACCACTAGGTATCACTACTGTTTTTGTCTAACTTTATGCACAGCTGAAGGAGCAGAAGGGTTAACTACAGTATGTTTTGTAGCACATGTTGTTTTCTGCCCACTCATAGATTCAGGTGCTTTCCCTCTTGTTCTATTCTATCCTCTCTTTCTCCACATGCGGGGATGGTGATGATGTTATAGTCCTGAGGTGGGATGAAGGTGAAAGTGAAGCACTAGGAGCAAGGAAAAGTTGCATTTATTCTCCTGGATAACCCCTTTAAGTTGACCTTTAAAAGCTCAATGGGTTAAAGAAGAAAGAGATCTTCCTGATGACCCCGCCTATATCGGCTGATTGACAGCTTTCCCTGTATCAGTCAGTCTATGGAGAAGCCTGTCAATCAATCTGTGGGGCGGAGTAATGAGGACTCTTCCTGTCTCTCTTAGGAGTCAGCATCATCTTTGACTCCAAACACTATGAATATCCATGATATGCGGCTCCCAGCTCAGTATAAATCCCCGCCGGCAGGGTTCTCTCATGCAGCCATTGTATAGTAGGCTAGCTGTGCATTAGTAAAATCATTGTGAGACCAGCATGATAGATCACTGTTCACCGACCCACTAAGTGACCTGCATATATTACTGCAATCTATCTGCCCAATTCCTCTGCGAATAGAGACTCCCAGGTTGGTACCAGCGATCACTATAAGTAATGGGGGGGGGGGGTATATATAGAAGGAGAGGGGGAGATACTGTATACGAATGTAGAACAAATGGCAGGGGACTTAATGAAGATCATAATAATCACAGACTTTACAGTTTGTAATGTACTTTTTTTTTTTTTGTATGGGGGCTATGATCTACTAAGCATATCTTAATGTGGTGGGGAGTGGGAACGGGATAGGGGGGAGAGTCACCGTCCCAAAGCATGAAGGGGGGATAGTTGTTTCTCCTCCTCTATCACAACGTCCACCTATAGATCAGACCGCAGCCGTCCACTGTTTCGTTTCTGAAGATAGAGCAAAACCTGGAAAGTTACAGTGTCCGTAAAACTACTACAAAAGCACTAGACCTGCTCTTATTATCCCTAGGGAATATCCCATGTAATACTGAGAGGCATCATAGACGGGATTATCCAGGGTTAGAAAAAAATGGCCACTTTCTCCCAGAGACAGCACCACTCTTGTCTCCAGGTTGGGTGCAGGTTTCCTATTGAAGTGCCACCTATTGGAAACAACTTGTTACACAGCATCATTCCTAAGTGATATCAGTTAATGTGACCCATAGGTATAAACCATTCATTACACCAGCTTCTTATTATAAATAACACACACAAATACACACACACACACACACACACACACATACATACAGTCAGATACGCACAGACACACATACGCATAAACACACACAAACACACCTACACATACATACATATATACATACAAACACACACACACACATACATACATACATATAGTCAGACACACACACACATACATATAGTCAGACACACACACACACACATACATACATATATACATACAAACACACACACACATACATACATATAGTCAGACACACACACACACACACACACACACATACATACATACATATAGTCAGACACACACACACACATACATACATATATATATATATACATACAAACAAACACACACACACACACACACACATACATACATACAAACACACACACACACATACATACATACATATAGTCAGACACACACACACACATACATACATACATATAGTCAGACACACACACACACACATACACACACATACATACATACATACACACACATACATACAGTCAGACACACACACACAGACACACATACAGTACAAAAAGACACACACACACGGACACACACATACATGCATACATACATACATACACACACATACATAAAGTCAGACACACATACACATAGACACACACACAGATGCACTTACACACAGAAAAACACAGATACACACAGACACAAACAAACACACACAAACACACACACAGACACAAACAAACACACACTGTACATTACATTGACTCCAGTATAGAGCATAACTGGTGTTTACAAGGTTTATCCTCTGATTTATTGTTGAAAAAACTTACCAATCACTCTCAGAGACGCCATTGTAACGGTAAAGCTGGTGAAGCTGGTAAAGCAGCGGGTGAGGCATCACTCACAGTCTGATCAGTTTTATAGGAATCCTTTTATAGGACATAATAGCAGAACGATGATCAGATAATTACTGTAATCCCGTCTCCGGTTATTATGGATATGGAGAAAAGTAACTACAGGTTGTTAAACAAATAAAAGCCTCATAAAGATGACATCTCCCTCTTACTCCGCCTAAACCTGGGCTGGAATCATGGAGGCAGCTCTGTTACTCTCATTTACATCTGTAAATCTGGACGACTCTACAGCATCTATGTGTCAGCTGACATCCGACATTACTAAGAGCGCCATTCTATGGGGTCCTCTAATATTCATATAATTTATCAGAACCGCTCCTCCCCAAAACAACAGTGAACAGAAACAGCATGCCGCCTTCTGAACACCTATTATAAGTGCAGGTTAGAGAAGTGCTTTGTAAATACAGTCCATTACTTATCAGGTACGGATCCTACCTTAGGCCATGTTCACATTGCATGAAACACTAGCCGTTCTGTAACTCGGCCGCGTGTTACTGAAGATCATCCCGGACGGTTCTGCAGTACCGACCGGATGATTTTAATTTCTGGGGAATTCTGATGCGGGTGTCAGTTCACATGCTCCATTGTGTGAACTGACAGGTTCTCTGCGGCATATGAATAGTGCCCGCAGAAGTGTATATGCTCCATTCATTGGAATAAATCATGGTCGTTGCTGCAAATTGCAACAACGGACGTGATTTTTGTAAAACATATGGTGTTTGAACATGGTCTTATAGCCCATGGTGATTTATATCAAATATACTAACACCCCTTGCTTGTTCAGTGTCTACACCAATCCTTAGCTAATATTTCTCATTCTGGGAGCTCTTGACTGACCCACTGCATTAAAGGGGTTGTCCAGCAGATGGCCCGTCCTATAGATAGACCATCAATTGTAGATCCTGGCAGGTCTGACATCCAATACCCACGTTGATCAGCTGTTTAAAAGGGTTGTGATGCTCAGTTGAGCACTGGAGATTGCTTAACGTTTTCTTGCTCTTGTCTTCTCATCATCCGACCCTCTGTAGCAGTTGAGTTTGGAATTGCCCCTTTACTTGAATTTCCTAGATTCGCTACAACTAATAGGGAATGCGAGTAAATAAGTGGCATCAGAGGCCCCTTCAAGTAGCTGACTACCCTGGAGTCAGACCCCCATCAATCTAATATTCATGGCCTATTTGGTCTATACCTGCCTCTTTTTTTTATATATATTAAGTTCTGTCCGGATTCATTAGTTCCATTAATATAATCTTATTAATATCCATTAATTATACGTGTCATATCCATTAAAGAAAATGGGAGCTGTGAAAATAACTGTTTACAAATAGCCTTTAATTTCCATGGTTACAGACTACAAACAAGCCCCATGTAGTCTGATCCTGCAGTCATGCTCCCTTTCTTCTTGATAATATTCAAGGTTATTTGCATGTGTGCTCGTAGTCACCGACTGTTTGGCCATGTGCTGAGACAATATGTGGATATATGGATGTAGTCAGTCATTCATATCGCTATATTTATCTCAGCTAAAGCTGGTTATTCTTAGAATTCTGCAACATTGTACAAAATCTGTATGCACTGTATTGTATTGTGTTGTCTTTTGTTGCTCTGTATTATGTGTCGCAGTATTTATCTATTTTAAGGCAAATATATGACTACTTATATATATTTAGAAAGAAAGACAAGGAATAAAGTATGTGATTTAGTAAGCAGAGCATGAAGCGGGAATATCAGCATAAAAGATTCATTGCTCAGAACTGTCAGGAAAGTAAAGTACCGATAGGACTATACAGATAGACCAACCATTAGCGATTCTCATTCTAGGCTGAAGTGTAATACAATTCACTATATATGTCAAACAAATACAGCGGGAAGTAGGGAAGACGGGAAAGTACAACCCAAAGACACAATGTACTGCTCAAAACAAGGTCAAGCTATGAAGGCTGGCACAAATCGTGAGAGCATTTTTGAGAGCGGAGGAGGAGAGTAGAGGCGTGCGAGCCCTCCCATAGAGATGCCGTTTGACACTGAAGCAGGCAGGATTCCGCCCCATTTGCTCAGTGTGAACATACCCTAATAGTGCTTTCTAAACCTCTGCCATTGTTATTCCTCCACCAGCACATATTGAAGGACTTATGGGTGGGAGTAGATCGATACTAGTGAAATTATCAGAGACTGGCCCCATGGAGCTGAACTAAGACACCGGGCAATACAAGAATCAAGAATCCATCAACTTTATGGAATGTGGCTGTTTATTTTTTTTCCCTCCCCTTAATCACTTAAGTGCTGCCCCCTCCTCAACACTGCTGCCCAAGGCACAGGCCCACAGATGCCTAGGGGCTAATGTGGCCCTTGGTATATAAATTGACAATCGTGAATGTTTACTTATTTGGGCAACCACCAGTGTTAAACTGGACCACCAGATTGCAGAGGATTCTCAGACACAGTAATGGGAGGGCCAGCAAACTACAATTCACTCGGACTGGACTTTAGAACCAAATGCTATTACTAGCGTCTATATCTTATAAGCTGAATTACAGAAAAAGTAACCTATGACACCTAACTGGTGAGTGCAATGAACTCCAGTCTGATACTAAGGCTTTACTGCCATTATGCCTTGGCCTCTTGTCAAACCTTGGAATAAATCCCTGTGCATACTATCTATATCCCCAAGAGAAGGCTGCAACACATCACTTGTGCAACGAGATATTAGGCAGAACACTACTGAACACCATATAGATCAATCACCGCTGCCCATGGAAGAGAACCAAGGAAAGCTTTGGGGGTATGCAACTGGAAGTCAATGCTAACTTGGACGAGGTGGGCAAAACAAGGGAAAGATTCTTGCATTTTATAGGGCGCAGAGGATCTTTAGAAGGAAATGTATCTACGGTGCTCAAAGTTCATAGGGACCACAGAAGCAATGTCCCCGTTATGAGCAATTTTTAATATTAAGGATCGTAGGATATTAAGGATTGTAGGATCACAGCGAGCCTTCCTCAGGCATAATAGTAATATAAAATGACGTCCTCTAAATACCATGAAAAAAACTCCTTCCTTTCCAGACGGGGAGTAGTATGACGACAATGATAAACAATAAAAATAAAATTAATAAACGCATGAACAGATTCCCAAAAGAGACACATTCTATCTCCCTAAAAATCCTAAAAACTTGATATCAACATACATATAAATATCTGTGCCCTGAAAAAGGAAGACTCTTTCCCTTGTCCTTCTCACCTGGTCCAAGTTAGCATTGACTTCCATGGCTGCATAAAGGCATACAGGTGACCTGCTCTCGATGGAAACCCCAGAGACCCTCCGATGACATTATGGTTCATGTATAGAAAGTTATTATACAAGGAGCCCCAAGTCGGCTCTGCCATATTAGAACCAACGATATCCCCAGCACTCTGTTATATTAGTCATACTGGGGTCCAGGAGCTTCACGATAATCCTCTGCCAACTACTCATTACAATTGGCTGCATATTCTTCTTGCTTGTGGCCTGGTTTTAGCATGGCGTACATAATGTTGCACTGATTGAGCTGTCAAATACGCCGTAAAGCCAGGTAGGTCTAATAAACTAGGCACTTAGTATAAAATATACTTTGCGAATATCCTGGAAGGGTGGCAATGACAGCTACTAAATGAAAAGTGCTAAAAAATCCAGCAAAAGCATGCTAATTGTCTCCGTTGAATATTAGAGAGTAAAGTTCAATTGAAAATTCAATGTTGCAAGCGTAGAACATGAAACCTACAATTGCAGTGACAAATGACATGGTGAATTGACCTGAAAATAACTCAGATAGAGATGCTTTTCATCTAATAAGTAAGGTGTTGTGTGCAATATTTCACTGGGAAAAATGGATGGCAGAAGACAAATTAATTATGTGAAATCTGTTGCCGGCTTCTAATTGGTGGTTTCAGTGAAATCACAACAGATGCCGGCAGAATATTTACCATGCATGAAATAAGGCGGAATTGTAGCTGGAATATGACTGTGTATATAAAAGTATATTTACTGTTATTTGCATCTTTTGCTTTTTCAGGTATGGTGGTTACTTTGCAATTGTGATAGGTAGAGATGAGCGCAACTGGAGCGCGCTCGGGTCCAATCATTCGGCAATTGAATACCGGTGGTTGAAGAAGTTGAATGCAGCCCTAGTGGATATAAGCACTGCTGCTCCATTCTGTTATATGGTAGCCAGTTTGGACCATGGCCACCTTCAACAGGCCTTAGTGGTGATACTTGGATTTATTGCATAAACCTTCTAAGGTTAGTGATTGGTTGCAGTGGTCATGTGAATGATGCAGGTGACATCACTGCTGCAATACCAACAGGCAACACCAAAGTGGCAGAGGCCCTGGAGTGGCAAAGGGTTTAATAGGTGATTAAAAAAATACTTTTTTATATTTAATAAAATTCTAATTAAAAAAAAAAAAATCCAGAAATCCCTTTAAATTCAAACACTCGGCGGCATCATTTACAGCACTTGGGCTGTACTACTTTAAAGCAATACATTACAGTAATTCCTACATTATTGAACCACACATGCAGCACACAGCACTCCTAATGGTGATGAGTGGTATTACAAGAGGGATCACTGGTGCTGGTGTAACACATTGTAATTACTATACTTGCATACAAAGTGCAAAAAGACAAAAAAGAATGGTGGACAGATGGGATGGTCATCATATAATCCCATGTGAGAATCTCTTAGCCAGTCAGGACATCTTAAAAGGGTTCTGCAGCGCTACAAAGACATAGCCACTTTCTTCCAGAGACAGCACCGCTCTTGTCTCTAGGTCAGGTGTGGTTTCCAATTAAGCTCCATTCACTTCAATGGAACTGAGTTGCAAAACCTGCACCCAACCTGGAGACAAGAGCGGTGCTGTCTCTGGAAGAAAGTAGAACAGGACCTGTTTGACCCTTGCTGTTATATGAAGGTGGGCTGCTGTAACTTCCAGGCTGGAAGCTTTTTAATAGCAGCCTGACCCTGACTGCCATGGTCTGTAGACTAGACTGATATAACTATACCGCCAGCAGTAATTCATGGCGGCAAAAGATTGAAAAGCTTGGGGAACCGATCTGCTCTGAAAGGCCGCTATCATTATTGTCAGAATAACTGAGAATAGGTTATGCAAAGTCTTCCTCTACGCACAAGTTTCCTCGGCTTCCGGCATTTCCTCCAGTTTCCCAGGACTGGATCAAGCCTTTCCTGATACCTGGATAGAGCAGCAGGGAGCCTAACAGAGTCGAAAGGCAGCAGGCTGATAAGCCACTTGCCGATCACACGAATGACTTTGCTTTGTTTAGACGGCCGATTTGCTCATCTCTATCATAATTGCACGGCTCAGATCCTTGTTTTATTTAGGAAAAGCGTTATTTTTTTAAATGTGATTTTAAACAATAAAATAAATAAATATTCCAACCCTTTCCCACTTGCTTTGAAAGGTTCCTAACAATGTGTGGGAGCAACTGGCTTCAGCTTATAGACCATAAAAATTTGGGAAAGAATGGAGTTTCTCAAGCTTGTCATTAGCTTATTAAGGGTTAGAAAAAAAATGTATAGTATGGTACCATGTTAGCCAGAAAGATCCATATCGTGGTAAATACTTGTGATCAATGTATTTTAGGAGTAATACCTTTATTGGCCAACAAAAATAATTGTGTTGCCCAATAAAGGTATCACTCCTAAAATATTTACCACGATTCTGCTTAAAGGGAAAAGTCTTAGGATAATGATGTTTATTTGGGGGAAAACTGTTCCTTCTGGGATAAGTAGTCAGGTGGGTGGGTCTACGTAGTAAATGTGTATAAATGTGTGCACAGAGAGCTGTCAATCACTTAGTAGGACCGGCCACTTGACTAATAGAGATGAGCGAACCTTGAGCATGCTCGAGTCCATCCGAACCCGAACGTGCAGCATTAGCACGTGGCTGATTAGCGGGGGCTGCTGAAGTTGGATAAAGCCCTAAGGCTATGTGGAAATCATGGATATAGTCATTGGCTGTATCCATGTTTCCCAGACAACCTTAGAGCTTTATCCAAGTTCTGCAGCCCCCGCTAATCAAATGCTGAACATTTATGTTCGGATCGACTCGAACGTGAACCCAGTTCGCTCATCTCTATTGGCTAACTAACCCAGAATGAGCAGAGAATTACACGAATAAATGACAAGTTATCCTTTTTCCAATGAGCTATATATCAGCTAAGTCTTCCCTGCTGTTTCTGCTCTATAACACACTGCTGGCAGATTGGACTTTTAATTTGATGGGTTCCCTTTAAAACAAAATAAATATGAAAAGAGTGGGTGTGGTATTGACTACTACTGCTGCCTCACTGCTATCTGTGTCTCTGGGGCCACCGAGAGCAATAAAAATTTGCTTTATTGATTCGCCAATTTTTATCTTTTTTCTTTCTTTGCTTAAATGTAAAAAAAGATCAAATAGCAGAATCCAGAGAGTGCTTATACTGTTATTTGCATGGCATAGCTCCATGGATTTCTATTAAGGTATCTTACACAGTTAATCAATAAAGACCACCTACACAGACAAGTCAGGATGGGGGCAGGCAGCAGGGGACAAAGTGCAGAGAACAAAGCTCTTCTATCCCGCCGCTCTCTATCCAGCCCGTCACCAGTGCGCTGATTTCTCTAGGGGTTTACAATCCACCAGTAATTGTGAGCCTTGGGAATACGTAGCACAGTAAAGCAATGGTGTGTCCCTCTTCCCTGCAGGGACTTTGTGCAATCTCTACCCAAGCTGCTGTTCCTAAGATCTCTTGTTGACCAGACTGAAACCTGTCTACGATACAAAACTCTTAAAATTAAATAATAATCACAGGAAAACACATTACAGCTTATGTGTTCTTTTCATTTGGTACAGGTTGCCTGATAACCAGACTAGAGATGAGCGCAACTCAAGCATTCTAAGTCCGGTCGTCGGACATTTGAATACCAGTAGCTGAAAAAGTTGGATGTAGCCCAAGGGAGTCCTGGTGGATACAGTCTATAGGCCACAGCTTTATCCATGTTTTCCTGGATTCCCTAGAGCGGGATAAAACTTGTTCGGCCACCGGTATTCAGTCAGACTCAAGTATACCCTAGTTGCGCTCAACTTTAATGAAGACCCATGGATGACATTGTGACAGTAAGACCCCACCCTTGTCTTGCCAAGGATACTACATGTTTACCAAAATTACCAAAGGTCCTGTAGACCCTTCTAAGGTTACCTAGGTGCCGATGAAGGCCATGATGATTGTCCAGTCATTTGTGGCCAGGTTTGCATCTGTACTGGAGACTCATTTTGATGTCTACATTTCAGAATCAATGCAAATAACAACAAAAAAAGGCAGCATGCAGTATTTTATACCATACCAGTAACATGACAGACCCAATTAAAGTCAATGGGATCTGTCCAATGTACAAAGCCCTGCCAACTCCGTTTACTGCTGTTAAATGGAATCTCCTCTGGGTTTTAAACAGACCTTCCAACATAGAGGTGAACCCGCCCTTAGGCAGCTAATAGCCAAATCTATCCTTGACCACTTTTTTCCCATAGTATGGGACTATTGCACTAGTGACTAAGATCCACTATTTTGATGCCTGCTAAGGTCATCACAAGAGTAGAAAACCACAAGCCCAGTGGCTGTAAACACTGGGAGGCCAGTGCCAGTATACAGTATTTTTTAGGTGGAGTGGATATGGCATCACCACTAAGTTATTGGAGACTCAAGAAAAAGGGCCAACACTAAATGTAACACAAGCAATGGATGTCACCATCAATTTTAGACAGTTGCTTTTCCCCAGTTGCAAAATGGGGGAACTAGTAGATGCCGATTAGCATGATCCAGGTAAATTTAGCTGCAAATTTGGTGATGCCACCTGTGCCGAAGAGGTGGGCCCCAGAAGTTGGGGAAGTGGGGGGTTCGGTAATTCTTACTAGTGTTTGCCTAATGCTATCAGGGGCCAAAATAACTACACAAGTATACAAATAAAGATTTTACACTTCACAAAGATAACTAATCTATTGGCACAAAATATGAATGTGAATTTCTCACCTAGGCTGTACTACTGGATGACATTGCCGCCTCCGCACATGACTGAAGCAATATAACATGTCTACTCTATACACAGGAGAGCGGCTTTATGAAAGAGCTGGAAATTTCATTGTAAAATGGAGCCTGGCTTATGTTTGGATTATAGTTATCATTTTGCCAAAATGAAATATAAAAGACATCAGCCCACAGTAGCAGGAATATAGTATTTTTATATCTTATTTCCTTTTCTTGTTCCCTCTGCCAGTTTTATTTGGAGCCTCAATCAACTCCTGTAATATCCGCTCATAGACGATTTGCCTTTAGCAAAACTCCACTTTTCTCAGTTTATTCTTTATTATTTCACAATTTTGCCCAACCAGAAGAATCTTTAATGCTATAATTTTTTTTGCCTTTAATACAGGTGGAAAGCAGATGGGTCAATAGACATGTAATGAAAATGCCGCATGTAAGACATGACAGCTCTGATATTGTAAGTCTATTGATTAAACTGCAAGAAAGGGGCTGCCTGGGAATGTACAAAAAACAAAATGAATAAAGATTCAGCAGAGATATTGGCAGCTACTATGAAGGCCCAGGAATGACTGTCTCATTGCTATCAATATTTTACTGCCTTAAATATATAAAGCTAAGCTTCATCTTATGTTTATGTACACAACCTTTATAGTTTGCTGTGGGTGCTCAACTTTCCCTATACACATGTATACAGCCCACGTGATTTTCCCACTATACACTGCCTTGTGTGTGCTTTATTTCCATCTACAGGCCATATGAGCTGCCCTTCAAGAATACTTTGCCTCCTGTCTACGCCCTGAATTGGTCAGATGGGCAGGAGCTTTATTAAAAAAAAAAAAAAGTGTGAATGATAGGCTGAGGTATTGTGAGTTTAATTTATACACCATCAGCCTTACATTCACACAACCCTGAGTCTGATTACTGTCCCCTCAGTCTTATATTCACATCCCTAACCCTGATCTACGTCCCTTTAACCTCATAATCACATATCCCATTTGTGATTTATTCACTCTCAGCCTTTTATTTAAACCATTTTAGCTTCACTTACATTCCCTCAGTTTTATATTATCACCCCTGAGCTTGTTTTATGCCCCCTCAGCCTCATATGCACACCTCTTCAATCCAATTCACACCTATTCAGCCTCAAATTCATTTTCATTTTGATTCAACCCCCCTCAGCCTCATATCCACACCCCCTGAGCCTCATTTATGCCCCCCTCAGCCTCATATTCACATCCCTGAGCCTCATTTATGCCCCCTCAGCCTCATATTCACATCCCTGAGCATGATTTATGCCCCCCTCAGCCTCATATTCCCATCCCTGAGCATGATTTATGCCCCCCCAGCCTCATATTCACATCCCTGAGCATGATTTATGCCCCCCCAGCCTCATATTCACATCCCTGAGCATGATTTATGCCCCCCCAGCCTCATATTCACATGCCTGAGCATGATTTATGCCCCCTCAGCCTCATATTCACATGCCTGAGCATGATTTATGCCCCCTCAGCCTCATATTCACATGCCTGAGCATGATTTATGCCCCCTCAGCCTCATATTCACATGCCTGAGCATGATTTATGCCCCCCCAGCCTCATATTCACATGCCTGAGCATGATTTATGCCCCCTCAGCCTCATATTCACATCCCTGAGCCTGATTTATGCCCCATCTGCCTTATATTCACACCTGAGTCTGATTTATGCCCCCTCAGCCTTATATTCACAACCCTGAGCTTGACTTATGACCCCTCAGCCTCAAATTCACACCCCCTGAGCCTGATTTATGCTCCATCTTTTATGCCCCCCAGCCTCATATTAACATACCCATAGCCTGACTTATGCCTCCTCAGCCACATATTCACACCCCCTGAGCCTGATTTATGCCCCATCAGCCTTATATTCACATCTCTGAGCCTGGTTTATGCCCCATCTTTCTCATATTGATGCTCCCTTGCTCTTAACGTTTATGTCCCCTTTCTTTTAATGAAATTCCTGCCCATCTGACTATGTAAGGACTGCTGATAGTCAAATAAGTAGTAAAATCCTTATACTTTTGGAAAGGAGAAAAGCAACACACAAAAAAATTGGAATCAGAGGCTACAAAGTAATATAAAATGTGATAACTTTTTATGAAAAGTTCAGAAAATTTAATATATGTGTCTATAGCCTTTCAGGCCTTGATAATGATTATATAATACATTGTTTTTAGTTAAGGTTCTTCGGTTCTTCATTTAACTGGCTTTTAATGACATGGACCTTGCAAGAGCCAAAGGGTCTTTTGGGGCCTCTCCGTGACCTAGGGATGACCACTACCTCTATATAGTCTGTGGTCCCTCACAGTGCTGCCATCAGCCATAAGTGCTATAACATAAGTCCTCTTCCCCAAATCAATGTGCAGTGAAGGATATATAGATGAATGAACATAATACTGGAATATAACAATCCACAATGTTCACCGGGATACAGGGGTCTTAATGACTCATAAGACATTGGGAACAAAGGCGTTCCTCCGTCAGACTGAGGAGACAGCTGTCCGGGCCACCTAACATTAATATTTCCATTGCAAACTGAACTTTAGTCAAGGTTAATTAACTCCTTTGCATGGCCGTCTCGTCCCCGATCCCCAAGCGGCACCATTCAGACTTTAATCCTTCTGGAAATTGCAAAAGAGCAAAAGAAATCTTTCATGATCATCCAGAAAGTAGAAGCGCTATAATTCAGCCTGTAATGTAACATGTTATTGGGAAAGTGTCTGCCTGTAATATCCAGCCAATAAATAACCCAGAGGTGACATTTTTTTCATCTGCATTATAAGGCGCCCATATTGATGTATAAGCCGTGTGTCAGCCGTACAAATGGCCGAGGAAGATGCCGCATGTGCTGCTTGTGGCTGCTATATGAAATGTCACTCAGGCGGCTATTATTATCACTACTGTCAGCCCGGTGACAGGCCGCGCCAGGAAGGACGCTCTCTAATTAAGAGACAAACACAAAGAGCAATTATCACCTCACCAGAAAGGGGCAGACAGGGAGCGAAATGGATTTGTTGGCAAACAATAATCTATCTATATATCTATCTATCTATCTATCTATCTATCTATCTATCTATCTCCTATCTATCTATCTATCTATCTATCTATCTATCTATCTATCTATCTCCTATCTATCTATCTATCTATCTATCTCCTATCTATCTATCTATCTATCTATCTATCTTCTATCTATCTATCTATCTATCTATCTATCTATCTATCTATCTATCTCCTATCTATCTATCTATCTATCTCCTATCTATCTATCTATCTATCTATCTATCTATCTATCTATCTATCTCCTATCTATCTATCTATCTATCTATTTATCTATCTATCTCCTATCTATCTATCTATCTATCTATCTATCTCCTATCTATCTATCTATCTATCTATCTATTTATCTATCTATCTCCTATCTCCTATCTATCTATCTATCTATCTCCTATCTATCTATCTCCTATCTATCTATTTATCTATCTATCTCCTATCTATCTATCTATTATCTATCTATCTATCTATCTATCTCCTATCTATCTATCTATCTATCTATCTTCTATCTATCTATCTATCTATCTATCTATCTATCTATCTTCTATCTATCTATCTATCTATCTATCTATCTATCTATCTATCTCCTATCTATCTATCTATCTATCTATCTATCTATCTATCTCCTATCTATCTATCTATCTATCTATCTCCTATCTATCTATCTATCTATCTATCTATCTATCTATCTCCTATCAATCTATCTATCTATCTATCTATCTATCTATCTATCTATCTCCTATCTATCTATCTATCTATCTATCTATCTATCTATCTATCTCCTATCTATCTATCTATCTATCTATCTATCTATCTTCTATCTATCTATCTCCTATCTATCTATCTATCTATCTATCTATCTATCTTCTATCTATCTATCTATCTATCTATCTATCTATCTATCTATCTCCTATCTATCTATCTATCTAAATTCTATCTATCTATCTATCTATCTATCTATCTTCTATCTATCTATCTATCTATCTATCTATCTATCTATCTCCTATCTATCTATCTATCTATCTATCTATCTATCTATCTCCTATCTATCTCCTATCTATCTCCTATCTATCTATCTATCTATCTATCTATCTATCTATCTATCTATCTCCTATCTATCTATCTATCTATCTCCTATCTATCTATCTATCTATCTATCTATCTATCTATCTATCTCCTATCTATCTCCTATCTATCTATCTATCTATCTATCTATCTATCTATCTATCTATCTCCTATCTATCTATCTATCTATCTATCTATCTATCTATCTATCTTCTATCTATCTATCTATCTATCTATCTATCTATCTATCTATCTATCTTGATACCTATGGTGTATTAACCTCCAAACTTGCCAGCAGCAGATATACATAGATGGAACTATAACTGAGGATAACATATAAGTTCTCATTGTATTTTGACACCGGTATGAAAGTAACATCTGTCGTCTGATAGAAAAAAATCATTAAAGCCGAAGTGAATGTTTTATTATGGAGTGCGCTCATCTCTTCTAATCGGGGGTTTCACTGCAATCTGACATCTTCTTGTTTAGGAGCCTGAGAACAATGGCTCCCTGTCCCGTTCTTCATACAGTCGTCCTAGAAAATGCCTTTCATTTAAATTCACTTAATATTATTTGCCAAAAAAGACCAGCTGTGAAAAGAGATCCGACAGCTGCCGCTAATGTACTTATTCTTCTCACTACAGATGTTACAGTGACAACATGTAACACTAACACTTTGTCATACAAACCGAGGGCCCCGAATAGCGACAAGGAAAGGTGTTCTGACATAAGTGCTATATAGGATCTATACTGGGAACATTATACAACATTACACCTCACTATCTATTATCTATCTATCTATCTATCTCCTATCTATCTCCTATCTATCTCTCTCCTATCTATCTATCTATCTATCTATCTATCTATCTATCTCCTATCTATCTATCTATCTATCTATCTATCTATCTATCTATCTATCTATCTCCTATCTATCTCCTATCTATCTCTCTCCTATCTATCTATCTATCTATCTATCTATCTATCTATCTATCTCCTATCTATCTATCTATCTATCTATCTATCATCTATCTATCTATCTATCTATCTATCTATCTATCGATCTATCTATCTCCTATCTATCTATCTATCTATCTATCTATCTATCTATCTATCTTCTATCTCCTATCTATCTATCTATCTATCTATCTATCTATCTATCTATCTCCTATCTATCTATCTATCTATCTATCTATCTATCTCCTATCTATCTATCTATCTATCTATCTATCTATCTATCTATCTTCTATCTCCTATCTATCTATCTATCTATCTATCTATCTATCTCCTATCTATCTATCTATCTATCTATCTATCTATCTATCTATCTATCTATCTATCTCCTATCTATCTATCTCCTATCTATCTATCTATCTATCTATCTATCTATCTATCTATCTCCTATCTATCTATCTATCTATCTATCTATCTATCTATCTCCTATCTATTACTATTATTTCACGAAGGGCGAGGAAGTCCACTGTTTCCAACGCTTTACAATCTTCATGTTGTGTAAAGAAACATATACTGTAAGCATGTGATCTCTTCTTCTACAAATGTCCCCACTTGATGGCGCTCTTCCATTTCTGTTCATTATTCATGTTATGTTTGTCCCATCCAGATAATCAGTCATATTAATGGAGATATAAAGAAATACCATGGTGGCTGATGTATAATGGATGTGTATGGTTCTCAGATTAGCCAGGTAAGGCAGGATGACGTTCATAAATACTTTAATTCTTCTTTAACATCCTCAGTCCGGGTTACAAGTCGACCAGTCACTGGTGGAATAATCCAGATTCCTCCCTTTCTACTGTACAATGGGATTAGATTCACTCTGGTGATCGCGAGTAAATAGTCGCATTATTGTCACAAGAACTCACCGCTCCAGGGCGAACAGGCCGAGCGCCAGGAAGCTTCATTATTCATGACAATCGTCTTATTTCAGCGCTAACTCCCGAAACTTTGTATCAATCGCTCCCCTTGTCATAAAGCGTGAATGGAAACATTAACTATTATCGGTTAACTGATGGCGAGGCGGTAATTACCGTACATTGTAAACAGCCCGACGCCGCCTAAGCTAACAACCCTGATAGCTAAATAATGTCTGGAGGTGATAAGATAATAAGACTGTTTGTTAAGTGGCGTTAGAAATGCCCTCAGAATGGCGCGATAACCATAAAAATGTTCAGCTAAGCACGCCATATTTACTTATACATTACAAGGGTGACATTGTTTAACTACCAAGATGTCACATCTAATTTGCTCCATGGTCCAGACGGTGATATTTGGTAATTATAGGGAAGGACTGGTCTCCTGGCGTAACCGTAAATGATACCCTAGAGTTTAGTATTAGGAGTAGCAGTATATTTCATTGTTTTCTTATCAGTCATGTTACCCCCCCCCCCCCCCCTATGGCGATGTTTCTTTCCTCTCTGTTTCTGAAAAGGAGAAATGACGTCCATCATTTGGCTGTTTGGCCGTGCATCAGTGCAGTGACGGCTGTCAGTCCATTATTCTGGGTCAGGTGGACTGAGCGCCCTTTGTCTTTTATTAAAAAGTCCATTGAATTTGATAGTAAAGCGGTAAAAGCACAGTGAAAAACGAAAAACTGTGTGTGACCAAGTAAAAAATAACGTCCGTTGTTTGCATAAGACATCCGAAGATAGTTTTCATGAACATTATTCTGACATTTGCGCAGACAACGTCCGTTATGTAATACACTGTGTACATTGGACGGCCGTCATTCCATTGACTTTAATACATTGCACTGAGGCTAATTAAAATGTGTCAATAACGGACGTCTTTTTAAATAGCGAAAGTGGGCGCCTCTTCTCTTTCTTCTTACGTAGCCTATCATTGTATAAAGTCAGTAACTGCTCCCTTAAAGGGATTTTTCCTATCTCAGCTAATAGAGTTATATTTTTAGGACTTGTCAAGTTAAATATTTTTGTAAATATATTAATTTACCAATTTTGTCTCCTTCTCCTGATTGGCTGCTCTTTCCCTCTCATTGTTGACAGCTTGTCGTCTAGGTTACCGACCACCACTCTGCTCTAAAAGCAGAGTTGGATTGCGCACCGGAGCCGCTCTGTTCATATCTGCTAAAAGCACGTAAGTTTCACTGAGATTTTTCCCAGGGAAAAGCATTAAATGCGGCCCACGCAGGGACCGTACCCCTTCTGCGTTCAGCCGCACCCCCTTCGCCCTTATAGTCACAAAACAGACATATGTGCATAAATGTATTTACTTGAAATGGCCCATACCCTAGATAATACATACACCAGCCAAACCACTGCTTTTAGAGCAGAGTGGTGTCGGTAACCTAGACAATGAGCTGTCAACACTGGCAGGGAAAAAGCAGCCAATCAGGAGAAGGAGACAAGTTTACTAAATGATTGTATGAGCAAAAATATTTACCATGATGAATATATCAGGTATAACTGTATTAGCTAAGATGGAGACGCACCGGTCACCTTTATAAACAGACTTCCAGCAGGGCCGGGACCAAGAGTAGGCAGGGGTAGGTGATGGCCTAGGGTGGCAAACGTCAGGGGGCACAGACTGGATGGGTAACTAATTTACTTACCCATCCATCCTGCCCCCCGCTCGTCCGCCCTGCACTGTAACTATGAAGCGCTGGTAACAAGCGCTTATGATTACATACAGCAGCACTGACAGAGAGGTGTAAAGGACCTTTGATGATGTCATGCCCATGTGACCAGTGTGGGAGGAGCTATCTTCCTCTGCTAGGCTTTCTATGAGGCAACTGGTTTCCCGGGCTGTTTATGAGGCAGCAGGAGGTGCAGGGTAAAAGGATCAGCAGGAGGTAAACCACATTGAGGGCAATGTTCAGCAGGGGCAGGGGTGTTTTTTTTAAATTATTTGTATAGTGTCTGCAATGTTCTGCAGGGTCAGGCGTGTGTGGGTGCACTGTATGAGATGTTCTGCAGGGTCAGGGGTGGTTTTTTTTTTTTAAATTTGTATAGTGTGTGGGTGCAATGTCCTGCAGGGTCAGGGGTGTGTGGGTGCGATGTTCTGCCGGGTCAGGTGATGTCAGGCGTGTGTAGGTGCACTGTTATGCGATGTTATGCAGGGTCAGGGGTGTGTGGGTGTACTGTTATGCGATGTTCTGCAGGGTCAGGGGTATGTGGGTGCAATGTTATGCAGAGTCAGGGGTGTGTGGGTGCACTGTTATGCGATGTTGTGCAGGGTCAGGGGTATGTGGGTGCAATGTTATGAGATTTTCTGCAGGGTCAGGGATGTGTGGGTGCTTGTTCTGCAGGGTCAGGGGTGTGTGGGTGCACTGTTATGAGATTTTCTGCAGGGTCAGGGATGTGTGGGTGCTTGTTCTGCAGGGTCAGGGGTGTGTGGGTGCACTGTTATGCGATGTTCTGCAGGGTCAAGGGTATGTGGGTGCAATGTTATGCAGAGTCAGGGGTGTGTGGGTGCACTGTTATGTTCTGCAGGGTCAGGCGTGTGTGGGTGCACTGTTATGTGATTGGGAGAGTGGCCCCTTGTGACCACAGGCAAATGCTGCCGGCGGCCACAAGAGTGCGGGGAAGAGGAGACGCGCCCCAGGTGAGCATAAGTGTTTTTTAGTTGGTTACTTGTTTTGGAGGATTACTGCTATATGGGAAGGGTTAGAAAGCACACAGGGGGTCTATACACTACTGAGGGCAGCGCACAGGGGGTCTATATACTACTGGGGGCAGCACACAGGGGGTCTATACAGTATACTACTGGGGGCAGCACACAGGGGGTCTATATACTACTGGGGGCAGCACACAGGGGGTCAATATACTACTGGGGGCAGCACACAGGGGGTCTATATACAACTGGGGGCAGCACACAGCAGTCTGTACTATATTGGGGCTGCACGGTCTTACTACTATACTGGGGCACAGGGACACCTTAAAACTATGGGAACACAGAGGGAGGTAACTACTCTATGTGTTGGAGGCTAATATGTTTCTCTGGCAGATTCTGGAGAGAGGATTCACAGCCGGGGAAGAAATCAAGGTGGCCCAGGCTGGATGGAGAGAAAAAGAAAAAGTTACAGACTCAGATCAGAGAAGACGCCACCTGTGAGTCACTGGATGTAACTGCACAGTTATAGGGTTGTAGTGATAGGGGTCATGGTGTGACGGTATTATGTAATGGCATCATTAGTAATATCTTCCTGTTTTGTTCAGAGCAGTATTCATGTAATATGTAATTACTGTATGGTGGTAGGAGGGCTATAAGAGAGCTACCGTATGTATTGGGGATCTTAATACAGTGTGGGGCACTTTCAGGGCATTATACTGTGTGGGGAGCACCGATTCTGATGGGGGGGGGGGGGGCACCATTAGCCTTCTCTGCCTAGGGCACCAAAACTCCTTGTTCCGGCCCTGACTTCCAGTAATTATAACCAGAAAGCACTAGGATGTATTCATCAGTACATGCTACCCAAGGAACCATGATCCATGTTTGTGCATATTAGGGGAGGCCTCAGTACACCCCTCCTAGGACCCTCATGATCATCACCAGCCTTCCTCTCTCTGCCTCTTATTTTCAGTTGCAGTCCTCCTCTCCCAATTCCAGCAAGGTTAACAGTTGCCTCTGAGCAAGTGGATAGAGACTAGATTATATGATGCCTCTGCTGCACACATAGAGTGCTCCCATGTATCTCCATAGCTCACCCTAGAAAGCAGCAGAAGCATGGAGGTTATTATAGAGCAGTACTGAGCAGTATAATCTGTAAATGAAGCACTGTATTTAGATATAATATAACTGACTGACCTACAACTGACTACACTTTTCTGTGTCTCTTTGTACCTCTGTTTCACTGTGACTAATTCATCACCCTATTTAGGCAGCACATAACCTGATCCCTCAGAGCACTTTTGAATCTTTTCTCATAAAATAAACATTTATCACAGTTCTAGAGTAAAGGATACATTAAAAAAGGGGTTGGAGGTGTTAATTATTATTATTATTATTATTATTATTATTATTATTATTATTATTATTATTATGTTTATAATATCCGCAAGCTGGGTTGAAAGGTTAGTGGCCATTTAATATCTCGTTCTCACATGTCCGTTCTATTTGCACTTCACTATGTGTTACATTTTATCATGAGAATAAAGTAATTTAATGTAATGATCAAAAATAACTGGGGAGAAATCATAAAAAGTTGTTGAAATAAATGAGTCTGATCCGTAGATCTTTCTAAGCCTGTGGGGATTGAGTGAACCACAGTGCGAGCCATTATCTACTAATGGACGGACGGAGAACAGTGCCGGATCTTCCCAGGAGTGTCCAGTCTGCAAAATCATCCCACAAGTGCATCAGCAACTCCTGGAAGTCACTTCCATCCCAGAACACCATTTAGAGAAGTGCCGGCCTCTGTAGCCTAAGCCGAGACCGCGGCTGAAGAAAGAAGCCGCAAGAAAAGGAGAATTTATGGGAATTGTAAGAGTAAAACTTAACGTGAGCGAACGAGACATATGCCCCTTCTATAATGTAGAACATGTGACATATATGGGGCCAACAGTCAGTGGAGGTCTAGCACTAAACTGTTTCTTCTGCTTCCAGTTACGCCGTTCCAGCTATTTCCTGATACCACCACTAGGGACAGCCTAAAAATCTAACCATAGCGAAGTTCCTTAAAGGATTTTCCCTGTATAAGCCATTTGAAATATATCCCTGTTGTATATAGAAAACAATAAAAATCCTATACTTACCTCCAATTCTAAGACACGCTCGTCTAGGAAGAAACAGCCTGCTCAGCCAATCACTGGCCACGTTGCTGTCCTGTCTCAGTAATTGGCTGAGCAGCTGACGTATCCTAGGAGTATAGGCGCTGCAGTCAGCAGGCGACACCGCAACAGGACACCGGGGGAGTGGGGAGAGGTAAGTATAGGATATTTATTGTTTTCTATATACCAACAACAATACATGAAAAATTGCATAACAGCGGACAATCCCTTTAAGTAACAACGTGTCCCTTTGCCAGTCAAACTGCTGCTCGTAGTGTGAATGCACAACTTACTAGAACGTATGGTTCCACCTTCTTTGTGAAATGAAATTCCTGATGATTTCTGCATTTTTAGATTCTCCTGGTTACAGTCAGACATATGTATAAGATTAACACTGACAGAATATAATAGAATATGCTATAAAAACATCTAAAACAAACAGCAAATCCTGTCAGGCGTCAGGTTTGTCTCTAATCACTATGGATAATATACACGGGAAGCCGTCAGTCTACAGATGGTCCATAATGGATACATGAAAGGGACATGAAATAGTGAACCTAATCCTTATGGGAAATAACAATAAAACACAACACTAGTGATAAAACCGAAGACATCATCCGTCTTCAGAGAGCGCGCGGGCGATCCAGAGGAAAGTGACAGCAGAACAGCTGCATTCAGCCGCTCTATATCTTATTATTTGCCAAACAAAAAGCGATGAAGCCTTCCAATTGTGTTATGTATGGCTGCTATAGTATTCTATAGGATCTGCCGTCACATTCATCCACCACTATCCGAGATTTCTAGATATTGTTACTTAGTGACAGCAAGTAGAATAAACTGGTGCTGTCAAAACATATCGGGAGGGAATTATAGATGGAGAACAAAACCCGGACATACAGCTGTATTGTACTAAGGAAAATACATATACACTGCTGAGAGGGTAGATGGATAGGAGATAGATGATAGATAGATAGATAGATAGATAGGAGATAAATAGATAGGAGATAGATAGATAGGAGATAGATAGATAGGAGATAGATAGATAGATAGATAGATAGATAGATAGATAGATAGGAGATAGATAGGAGATAGATAGATAGATAGATAGATAGATAGATAGATAGGAGATAGATAGATAGATGATAGATAGATAGATAGATAGATAGATAGATAGATAGATAGATAGATAGGAGATAGATAGAGAGGAGATAGATAGATAGATAGATAGATAGGAGATAGATAGATAGATAGATAGATAGATAGATAGGAGATAGATAGATAGATAGATAGATAGATAGGAGATAGATAGATAGATAGATAGATAGATAGATAGGAGATAGATAGATAGATAGATAGATAGATAGATAGATAGGAGATAGATAGATAGATAGATAGATAGATAGATAGATAGATAGGAGATAGATAGATAGATAGATAGATAGATAGATAGATAGATAGGAGATAGATAGATAGATAGATAGATAGATAGATAGATGATAAATAGATAGGAGATAGATAGATAGATAGATAGATAGATAGATAGGAGACAGATAGATAGGAGATAGATAGATAGATAGATAGATAGATAGATAGATAGATAGATAGGAGATAGATAGGAGATAGATAGATAGATAGATAGATAGATAGATAGATAGATAGATAGATAGGAGATAGATAGGAGATAGATAGATAGGAGATAGATAGGAGATAGATAGATAGATAGATAGATAGGAGATAGATAGATAGATAGATAGATAGGAGATAGATAGATAGGAGATAGATAGATAGATAGATAGATAGATAGATAGGAGATAGATAGATAGATAGATAGATAGATAGATAGATAGAAGATAGATAGATAGATAGGAGATAGATAGATAGATAGATAGATAGATAGATAAATAGATAGATAGGAGATAGATAGGAGATAGATAGATAAATAGATAGATAGATAGATAGATAGGAGATAGATAGATAGATAGATAGATAGATAGACAGGAGATAGATAGATAAATAGATAGATAGATAGATAGATAGATAGGAGATAGATAGATAGATAGATAGGAGATAGATAGATAGATAGATAGATAGATAGATAGATAGATAGGAGATAGATAGATAGACAGATAGATAGATAGATAGATAGATAGATAGATAGATAGATAGGAGATAGATAGATAGACAGATAGATAGATAGATAGATAGATAGATAGATAGATAGATGATAGATAGATAGATAGATAGATAGATAGATAGATAGATAGATAGGAGATAGATAGATAGATAGATAGATAGATAGGAGATAGATAGATAGATGATAGATAGATAGATAGATAGATAGATAGATAGATAGATAGGAGATAGATAGATAGATAGATAGATAGATAGGAGATAGATAGATAGATAGATAGATAGATAGATAGGAGATAGATAGGAGATAGATAGATAGATAGATAGATAGATAGATAGATAGATAGATAGATAGGAGATAGATAGGAGATTGATAGATAGGAGATAGATAGATAGATAGATAGATAGATAGATAGATAGATAGATAGGAGATAGATAGATAGGAGATAGATAGATAGATAGATAGATAGATAGATAGATAGGAGATAGATAGGAGATAGATAGATAGATAGATAGATAGATAGATAGATAGATAGGAGATAGGAGATAGATAGATAGATAGATAGAAGATAGATAGATAGATAATAGATAGATAGATAATAATAGATAATAATAGATAGATAGATAATAGATAGATAGATCCCGCCCAGCAGTCCAGGAGTAAGCAGCACTGAACATGAGCTCCTGAGTTTTCATCACTTTATACCTTGTAATGAGCAAATTCTAAGACGAAACCTGGGAAATACAAACTCCATGGGATACAGAAGCGAGCAGCACTAAAGCTCTTCAAAAAAAGGAAAAACTTTTTTTGGATTTAAAGGACAAAACAAGAATCTTGCTTTGAGGACAGCCAACAATCATCAAGACAGACCACAAGGCTACAAGGACCATCAACCTCAAGAGTCCAAAGATCCTCAGCAGCCACAGGTAAGAGCTCCTGCTCCAACACCAACCCCTACACCCTCACCAGAAACTGCTAGAGACCAAACTCCATAGAAATAAGGATAATATTTAAAACATGCAAAATCACAATTTAGACCACGTAAAGTCCAGCAACATAGATGAGCAGAGGAGCCCGGCAGCCTCAGCCAGCAGGGGGTCAGACATCCTGGAGATAACATACTCAGAAGGGCTGCGGAGCATTCAGGCAAGGAAAGCCATAAAAGATGCCACCACCAGACAGAATCCAGAGACCCTCTATGCCGACTTTACTTATAAAGAGCCAATTAGGAGGAAAACGGATGTGGTCTTCTTCACCGAGCAGCCCAATGCCTGGAACAAAGCCTTCTGCAACTATTATGAAAACATCTCAAAGGGCGGCATCAACCGGGGCCGGCAGATCAGGGTAAAGGAAACTGGGGATGAGGAGGACACAGTACTCACCATAAACATCTATAACACTGGCACCATCATGGTACAAGGAACTGAGGATAACCTCACTCAGTTTGAAAGAACATTTCCTGATATTAAAAACGAAGCTCAAAAACACAAGCAAGAGCAAAAACCAGAGACAGTCCCCAAGGACCCCCCTGTGTCTGTAGGTGAGGATGCTTCCCACCCAACACCCAACATTCTCAGAGACTGCTTATCTCAATTGGAGAGAGACTTTGTACAGTTCAAGGAGGAACTTCAAAGAAACCAAAGTGACAAAAATGCAAACGACAAAGCACTTAATGAAATAAACAAACTGAAATGTGAATTCACAGCAGCTCTAGGAGAAATGCAATGTAAAGTACAAGCCCTCCAACAAGAAAACAGCAAGCTACAACATGAGATAACAGATCTAAAGAGACAAATCCAGAACCAGGACGGGGGCCCAGGGGGGAGCACAGGCACAATGGCAGCCAGCATCCAGGACTTTATATCAGAGATCCGGAACAGACCAACAACACCAGAAATAAATGTGACCATACCAACCAACGGCGGACTGATCCAGATGGAGACAGAGCCAACAACTATCAGAGCCGCTAGCACAGACCAGCACAAAGACCCAGCAACACAACCAAGTGGCACCCAGGAAACCATACAGCAAGCAGCCCGTAAGCCCCAACGCGGGGACACTGATACCGTACTAATCATAGACTCTAATGGGAAATACCTTAACATGAGGCGACTTTTCCCCAAAATTAGGGTTAAGAAAATTAATTGTGCAACCATTGAACAAGTCACAGCAGTTATCAATGAACCACACTTTACCAACCCAACCAATCTAGTCATACATACAGGTACAAACAATCTCCAAGACCAGCAGCAACAAATTGCTGAACAGCTGACCCAGCTGGCAAAAACTGCACAAAAGAAGTTCCCGACCAGTAAAATAATAGTGTCCACCCTGCTGCCTAGAAAGGATGTGGCCAGCGATACCATCCAGACCATTAACAACGACCTAGCAGCTAAGATCAGCTCAGTGCCAAACATCACCCTGGCACAACACCCCAACATCAACCACCGCCACCTATACGACAGCAAACACCTCAACAAGCAAGGGGTCAGCCTCCTGGCCAAAGAAATAAAGGACATTGTACTAAACAGAACCCCCCGTCCTAGACCCCACACAGGCCAAACCAGAGACAACAGGGAAACGCCACCAACAACCCAAACACCTCAAGCATCATGTGCCACACCACAAACTGGAAACATGGCCCCATACCCCAAATCAGACCACCAAAGGCAAAAACCATGGAGAAAACCACCTGCCTCACACCGAGAAATAAAGAGCAGAGACCTAGACGAGATAAAGACCCTGCTCAGAACCCTTAGTAGGATACTCATGTGACTGGACAACACAAGCCTTGTCTACCATACCAGAACCAGTCAGACCCCCAGCCCGCCCTACACATCCAGCTCATTACAAGGTATACAGACCCCCTATGACATCCTTTATTATCAGCAGTTGGAACATCCAAGGTCTGAACGCTTCAGCCTTTGGATGTAAAGTAAACGATCCGGACTTCACCCAGAGTCTGGAAAATAGTGACATCCAAATCCTCCTAGAAACCTGGACTAAAGCAGAGAGTGAGTCCCTGGTGCCCACTGGATACAGGGAAATCTTTGTCCCGGCCCTGAAAAACAAAACCACCAAACTAGGCCGCTGTTCAGGAGGAATACTAGTGTGGTACAAAGCGGAGTTCCATCAGCAGATCAGACCGGTGAAGCGAGGAGACAGCCACATCTGGATTAGAATAGACCGCTCCATCCTCACCGCCCAATCTGACATCTACCTATGCGCTGCCTACATACCACCGCCAGAGTCCCCTTACCACAACCCTGAAACCTTCGAAATCCTGCAAAGGGAAGCCGCCCACTATCAAACCCGCGGAAAAGTCCTCATAACTGGAGATCTCAATGCCAGAACAGGTAGGGAAAGAGACTACCTGACCGCAGACGGAAACATCTATATATATGGGGCAGAGACTGAATGTGATAGCTCAGTACACATGGAGAGGAACAGCTATGACAGCACAGTGAACAAGAGCGGCAAAAAATTGTTGAATCTCTGCCGAAGTTTGGGGCTTCACATCCTCAATGGTCGCACCAAGGGAGACTCCCTAGGAAGGACTACCTTAAACTCCCATGTGGGCAGCAGTGTAGTGGACTACGCCATCACAGATATGGGCCATTCAGACATTGGGGCCTTCATAGTCAATCCACAATCACACCTGTCGGACCATAACCAGATAGTCCTTTATATTAAGTCCACAAACAAACCACCGGGACAAAAACCCCATCAGGCCGGACTTTTCCCATTACATCCATCCTACAAGTGGTCCAAGATGTCGTCTCTCAAGTATAAAGAGATACACACTGAACCAAAAATCCAAGGGATGCTCAACAACTTTAACAACAAGGTGTACCAGAGTAACCCAGAGGGAGTGGACCAAGCGGTAAGGGATCTTAATAATATATTCTACACCATGGCAGAAATGGCTGACCTGCAAAAGAGTAGCCACAAGAAGACAAAAGAAAAAAATCCTAGCGCTTGGTTTGATAAGGAGTGCAAAGGTGTACGGAAGACCCTAAGATCGGCCTCAAATAAAAAGCACAGGGACCCCAACAACACTAAACTGCGGGAGGCCTATGACACAATACAAAGGCAATACAAAACCCTTCTCAGAAGGAAAAAACAGGAGTACACCTTAACCAAGCTCACCCAGCTCCAAGACGCCCTCCAAGAAAACTCCTTCTGGGAACTATGGAACCACCTGGGCACAAAGGGAAAGAAAAACACCCTCCACATTCAGAGCGGCAACATCTGGCTCCAATATTTCAAAAACCTCTATGGAGACATCCCGAAAGAGGAACGGAACCCGGACCAAGAACAAATTATATCAAAACTGAAGACCATGGAGGAGATACTGAAGGACTTCCAAAACCCTCTGGATTTACCTATAACACCGCAGGAGATTTCTGAGAGACTATCAACTATAAGGTGTAAGAAAGCCAGCGGTACTGACGGCATCCCCCCCGAAATGATCAAGTACAGCCCACCAGCAATACAGGCGGCCATAGCAAAACTGTACAACATTGTGCTGAGCTCTGGCTACTTCCCTCGTGCCTGGAACCAAGGTGTCATAACCCCAATACACAAGAGCGGGGACAGGTACGACCCGGCCAACTATCGGGGGGTATGTGTCAGCAGCAACCTGGGGAAACTCTTCAACAACATCCTGAACCAGAGAATCCTCAGCTTCCTCACCCAGCACAATATCCTCAGCAAAAGCCAAGCAGGGTTCATGCCGAACCACCGCACCACGGACCATGTCTATACCCTGCACCGCCTCATCCAGAGCCACGTCCACAACACAAAGAAAGGAAAAATATACGCCTGTTTTGTGGACTTCAAAAAGGCTTTCGATTCGGTGTGGCACCCAGGATTGCTTCTAAAATTGCTGGAGAGTGGAATAGGGGGAAAGACCTATGATGTTATCAAAAGTTCCTACACTGGGAACCAATGCTGCGTGAAGGTAAATGGGAAGAGAACGGCTTATTTCCAGCAGAGCCGAGGAGTCAGGCAGGGCTGCTGCCTCAGCCCAACACTCTTCAACATTTATATCAATGAGCTGGCAGTAGCCCTGGAGTCCTCCCCAACACCAGGTCTCACCCTCCATGACACCGAGGTGAAATTCCTTCTGTATGCGGATGACCTTCTCCTCCTATCATCATCTGAGAAAGGTCTCCAAGACCAGCTAGCCATCCTGGAGAAGTTCAGCACCACATGGGCTCTACCCATCAACCTCAAAAAGACCAACACTGTGGTGTTCCAGAGAAGGAAAACAAAGTCAGCCGGGTCCCCTACCTTCACGCTACACAACCAGCCCCTTACAGCCACCAGCAGCTACACGTACCTGGGCCTGATAATAGAACAGACGGGGAGCTTCAAATCTGCCATCGAGATGCTGAGAGACAAAGCCTGCAAAACCTTCTACACCATCAGAAGACAATTCTACCACCTTAAACCACCTGTCAGGGTTTGGCTTAAAATCTTTGACTCCATTATTGCACCAATTCTCCTGTATGGCAGCGAGGTCTGGGGTCCTCACACATACCCCGACTGGTCAAAATGGGATTCCAGCCCAACGGAAATCTTCCATTTGGAGTTCTGTAAGCATCTCCTCCAGGTCCATCGGAGCACCTCTAACTGTGCCTGTAGAGCAGAGCTGGGCAGATTCCCCCTACACCTAACTATCCAGAAGAGGGCGCTGTCATTCTGGGGTCACCTACATGGTAGTAGTGAAGGTTCCTATCACCATAAAGCCTTGCTACACCAAGGGGCCCCAGGCAAAGCAGAGCCCCAAAAAATACCCTCTGGAACCCAGCCCAACCAGACAATCCCACCATACCAGCTCACAAAAGCCGGGATCAGGAACACAATAACCAGGAGACAAGAAGACTACGTCCAAGAATGGAGAGAGGAGGTCAGGGCATCCCAGAAGCTGGCCGTGTACCAGAGCCTGCAGAGGGAGTATAGACTGGCCCCATATCTGGAGGAGCTTCCCAACCCCAGAGACCGGAAGATCCTGAGCCGCTACAGACTGAGCGCCCACAACCTGGCCATTGAAACTGGGCGGCACCGACAGAGCTACATCCCCAGGGAGAGCAGACTGTGCCAGCAGTGCGACCAGGAGGCCGTGGAGGATGAGGCCCACTTCCTGCTACACTGCTCTAAATACTCAGCAGTGAGGGTCACTCACTATAGGAGACTCTCCAACCTCCTCCCAGGCTTCTCCACCATGGAGGAGGAAGAGAAACTACCCATCCTGCTGGGAGAAGAAGAGACCACAGCGACTATAGTGGCACAATACGTCACTGCCTGCCATAGACTGAGAGGAGCGTGATACGTCATGGACTCCGATACCCCAACCCCGATAGGTCATGGACTCCAATACCCCGACCCTGAATGTATTCCCCCCCCCCCACCATCATGATACATCATGAACCCCTGTACACCGACCCCGGGTGAATCCCATTTCCTCAACTCCCTATTCTCCCCATGCTTTGGCAATGCTAATGTGTAACTTGGACCTGCCAATAAAGCTTTTTTGATTTGATTTGATTTGATTTGATTTGATAGGAGATAGATAGATAGATAGATAGATAGATAGATAGATAGATAGATAGAAGATAGATAGATAGATAGATAGATAGATAGATAGATAGATGATAGGAGATAGATAGATAGATAGATAGATAGATAGTTGAAAAAGAGGGAGGAAGAAGGAAGGAAAAAGCTGTAACAGTAAAAATAAAGAAGGGAGGAAATAGGTAGCTGACAGCTTTCTTCCTATAACTCTCATTTACCCGATAATCACAGTATAATGGTCCTATTCCGTGGGCCGATGGGGGCCAGAACAATAATGTAGCAGATCGGCGCTCGTTTTCTAGACCTATTACCAGGCCCGATAATAATTTAGCCAGGGCTGCAGGGACATCATTACCGATGTCCTTGCAGCCCTTGTTTAAACACCATACTTTACCTAAGCATGTTGCAAGTCTTCTCCTGCGCTCCTTCTTCCTCCCGGTCCTGCGCGCAGTAGTAGCTTCGGTTCAGCCTGTTTGAGCTGACAGACTGCTCAGCTAATCACTGACCGCGGTGGTCCTGGCCAGTGATTGGCTGAGCGGTCTGTCAGCTAAGACAGGCCGCACTGAAGCTGCTGCGTGCAGGACCGGGAGGAAGAAGGAGGGCAGGAAAAGACCTGCTACATGTGTAGGTAAAGCATGGTGCTTGTGAAATCGTTGGTCACCCGCTGTACTTCGCTATTCCACGCATCGATGCGCGATTGTGCCCGATGATTTTAGGTTTGAACCTAAATAAACGATCAGCTGATGACACGATCATCAGCTGATCATTGTCTCTATTCTAAGAAGCGATAATCTGCCGATTCGGGCTGATTCACCCATTATCGCTCTATGGCATAGGACTCTAAATGAGAGAATGAACAAGTAAACAATTTGTGCATCCATATAAGTGACGCTATCAGCCGTACATCTTCCTGCCTATAAGGGAAAGTGTGGCCGATAACAATGCATTTAAATGGCCGCACAATTCATGGAGCCTTGTGAAGGTTTAGCCAACGAGCGCCGATCTCAATGATTGGTGTAAGGTTCCTGCCTCACGTTCAGCTAAGTAAAAGAGACCATAGAAATATATAACTGGATAGAGATGGAAATACATCTGGTGGGTTAGAGTGCAGGTAAACGACTAACAATGGAAACAAACGAGAGATGAGAGAACCTCGAGCCATTCGAAGCCGAGCATCCGGAATCTGAGTACCGGTGGCTGAAGACATTGGATGTTGCCCTGGGGAGCCCTAGAAAATGTGGATAGAGCCATAGGCCATAGGCCGTATCCATGTTTTCCTGACGGGCTTAGGGCGACATCCAACGTCTTCATCCACCGGGTTTGGATGGCTCGAGGTCGGCTCATCTCTATTTTTTCTCCATCCTGCAGCTACAATATGTAACACTATACATACTATATCTTTATTACCGCAAGATATAAAGCAAAGACTTCTTACACAATAGGAAAAGCTCCTGCAAAACTTTTTCTTATTTTTTTCCCCATCTATAGTTACTTTCTTTCATTTAACAAGCTGCAGTTTTGTTGCTATGAGATGTTACCAAAGTGCCAGGAACGGGGATTCTTTCTCTAAAAGGTTATAATTCTGTTGTGAGGTTAGAAAGGTCAAGTCTCACCGTGCCCCAGGAAGACGCCCTTCGCCCTGGCGGAGAGATGCCAGTTATTGCTAAGGCAAATGAGAAAAACTGTGCATTTCACCTCGGCGCTGGTCTTTGTGCACATCAATACTGCACAATCTCAGGGGCATCAGCGCCACATATTGAGCTCACGCTTTGTTATCTTTTTTTTTTACATAGAGATTAAATAAGAAAAAAATGGATTATTTTTGTTATGGTAGATTCAGAACCAGTACATTGTTGCGGTTACACAGACATCGTATTCTTTCTAGATTAACCCCTACTCGGTGTTTGAGTTATTCGACGTACCATAGAATATATTGAAAAACTAGGGAAAAAATTATTTTAGGGGCGGAATAGAAAAAAATCAATTCCGCCTTTAAAAAAAAAAAAAAAAAAATCATAGTTTACCGTGAGATTAGGGGTCAGTAGTCAATATCGCACAGTTTACTTATATTTTATTACATATATATATATATATATATATATATATATATATATATATATGATTTTTTTTTTATTGCTATAAGGTTATGTCCTAACCCGAACACTCGGCATTTGACTCCCGGCGGCTGTAGAAGGTGGATGCAGCCCTAGGAATTCCTGGAACATGGATACAGACTATGGCCTGGTAGCCCTAAGGCGGCATCCAACTTCTCCAGATGCCAGGAGTCAAATGCCAAGTGTTCACGTTAGGAGAATGTTGCAGAACAAGAACAGTTTAGCAAGTCCGCTCAACACTATCCAGAGATAATAGAAAACATCTGCCACACATGGGGCACGCTCAGCTCCGCCATATAAAGAGAAGGCAACATAAAAGTATCATCAAAAATAAAAATTAAATGTAAAACTCTAATGATAAATAGCAAGCGGTATAGAACACCCCCTCACTGTAACATCAAGCTGCATTATATTCCTACCGCTGTGTGACCTGAATAATAGGATACGGTGAATGTTTATCTCCTCCTCCCGGCTGCTCTCTATCTCACACTCTTTATCTGCAGCAGACTATCTCTTATTTTACATTTAAAGCCTAAACTTTTTTTTTTTTTTTTAACCAGTGTATGTCTTTCCTGAATAATAAAAACTTTACCTTCTGCAACATTGCTGGACACATATCCTGAGATGAAGTACTGCTCCCAAACTAAGCATCTGACCCCCAACCAAGATTTATCAAGAAGGTTCTACACCATTACCTACATAGGGGCTATATATATATATATATATATATATATATATATATATATATATATATATATATATATATATATTTAGTTGTGTGCTTATGTACAGCTTTTTGTATATAGTTTTTGACAAGTCCTTCCATCCTTAGCTATTCAGTCTCTGTGTGAGCGTTTCTCTCTGTTTCCCCCTCCTCCTCCCTTCTGAGACACCTGATGTAAGCAAGTCCCTGGTAGGCTGTATCTGCAACACTGTAACATCTTTGTATTGCTGAGAGGGTCACTTTGAGTTCAGGTTGCTAATGAACTGTGATTAACCCTCCCAGCATTACAAAGAAGTTACAATGTTGCAGATACAGCCTACCAGTGACTTGTTTACATCAGCGGAATACCCTTTTAACTCTGCTACATCTGTCTCTACGATTCCAGTCACTCACAGTAGGAGTCACTTCTATAACACAATCCACAGCCACCATGTATGGAGTAGGCTCAGCTCCTGGGGCCACCACCATAGTTTTCTCCTGATACTATGATGTGGCAAATGCAGCAAGTACTGTGCAAATGGCTCTGCCTGCATTCTCATTCTTTTGTTTTTCCCAGTTGGGTTAAATAAGAGAAGAGCCGTCGCCTGATGTATCGGGGACAATAGTAAAGGCTTTAGCTTTTTTGTATTTTTAAATAACTCCCACAATTAGATAGAGCCGCAGCCAATAACCTTTAGTTCTCGATTGTCATTCACCAGAGCTGGAAGAGTAAACTCTCCCCATACAGACGGACAGGCAGGATTGCTGGAAATTGTCCCTCATCTGATCTATAATTTACTGCATCTTCTATTATGCATCTGACATATCTCCGGTCTCTCAGGATTCGGAGGTCCACATTCACTCATGGAGTCAGGAGGCTTCAATGACTAAAATTGTTTAAATGCCAAAAGGAGGTTCAGCCGGTATCAGGAATGTGGTTACATAGGTTACATATACAGTACACCATCTGCCATATACAGTACACCATTAAGCAAACGGCATGAGAATTAAAAAAAAAAAAAAAATCATTATTTCAAAGAATTACGGTGCCAAAAAGTGGTGATGGTGGTGGTGGCTAATCTGAAAGCATTAAGAACATATTTTACCAAGTAACAAAAAAGAAACACTGTAGAAATACAATGCGAGACATTTTTAGAGTATCCCACATATAATCGTCCATTGATGAATACAGTTTTCACCTTACTAACATCAGTAAGCAAACGATTAAAGTCAGAATACCCCATTGTTTCTGAGAAGGTCAAGATCAGAGTAAAGACCTCATACACCTTACACTTTTGTTGGCTATACCCGCTGCTCGTGGTGGGTATAAGGTGTATGGGGCTATCCCAAGCGTCCAACAATAGATGATGTTTGTTTGGGGTTGGCATGATGAAAAATAACCACCTGACCCCTTTGCTCTGGGGGGACAGGGGGGACGGGAGAAATAACTGATGGATGAAGGATCATTCTGCCATTAGTTATTGAAGGTATATGGCTGCCTTAAAGGGGTTATCCAGTGCTTCAAAAACATGGCCACTTTCTTCCAGAGACAACAAAACTCTTGTCTCCAGTTCAGGTGTGGTTTGCAATTAGCCTCCATTCACTTCAATAGAACTAGGTGGCAAACCCCACCCAAACTGGAGACAAGAGAGGTGCTGTCTCTGGAAGAAAGTGGCCGTGTTTTTGTAGCGCTGGATAACCCCTTTAAGGAGGTCTGATGTCACTGCCCATCTCACAGTCTTTTGAAAGCATCTCTCTTTTGCTGTAAAGTGTGGGACAAAAGACAACCTCCAGGAAGAAAATAATCCACAATATGTGATAAACAATTAACGAGAAAAACAAAACAATAAATATATGGTGGGAAAATAAATAAATATATAGGCATGAAAATATATTACAACTATTACTGCCACCACTATTACAACTAATAGAAAACCCTATTACCACATTAGTATTATTATTAGGGTAATGCTTTAAAATAGTAGACATACCTTTGGTAAACTGCTCAGCTGCTATGTTACCTAAAAGAAAAAATATAAAAAAAAAAATTAGAAATGAACCCGATAGGAATATGGTAGAAGTTGTAATACAGCCTATTATTAAGAGTTACACAACAGACCATAATAATATAATATACAGAATTACGTCTACAACTCATGGAGCTAAATACACAAATGTACCAATTCTGGTTCAATAACTTATATCTACAATATGGCCGAGATTTATCACAACCAAAGAAAACAGATCCTAATAACATCATTTGTTAATTTTTAGATGATTTTCCCCTTTAAAAACTTTTTGGAAATGAATTATATTAATGTCGGCCAGGTACCCCTCCTCCCCCCCCCCCCCAAACACACACACAATTTCCACCTGACCACCAACTATCTAATGCAGGGAAGGGAACCTTCGGTTCTCTGTCTGTTGCTAAACTACAGTTGCCATCATGTCTGGAGAGCCTTTGGGTGTCCATGTGTCCAGGCATGATGGGAATTGTGGTTTTGTAACAGCCAGAGCACCAAAGATACCACATCCCTGCCCTAATGTCAGATGTTGGAGAAGGAAAGATTGGGCTGTGGTATTTCGATACATCCAAGTCATTTGTTCTCCGGAGAGGGAAACTGTGGGTCAGGAAGTGGCTCGATTGCCTTATTCCGAACACATACATGATCAGCTGAACAAACATGTCGATAGGGGGTGAGGGAGGAACAGTTGTTGGTCAAACAAACATTTGACAGACAATTTTCTAAATTGTATGGCCGGCTAAAGTAATGCGATAAAACACAGATTGCACGTACAACAGAGACAGCCATCCATTCATCCACCTGATAAACGTGATTTACGCAACAATCAAAGGTACAAACAAGAGCAAGAAGACAATTACCAAATTAAATTTGATTTGAGATAAATTTGAAAAAAAAGAAAAGATAAAACTTTGGTAGACAATTAAACACAGATTACAAGCGTTTTTCCTGTTGAGGATATGAAATACTTTAATATGCTCAATTACCTAATTACAGCCTAAAAGGTTTTCTGCCAGTGATTCATGCTGCAATTATTGTAAAAGAACTTTATACAAACACATACAAAGATGGAGAACTGCACGCTGGCAATGAAAAGAGCTCCACATGTCAAAAAAACGAGGAACTTTTGTATTTTTTTTTTTTATTTTTTCTAGTTCCATGCATCTGTATCCCAGAAATCAGATTTTTAACGCCCAGTTTTTACCATCACATCGCATCTAGCATGCAAATTGATTTTATAGTCGTCTCCTAAAGAGGTTATCCAGAGAGGTCCTGCCTATTCTGCTCCCTGGCACGCCACTACCTTTCTCTTTTGTCCCTGAAGTATTCATTTTGAGACAAGAGGGGGATGGATCACATCAGGAGCATTGCATTACGGGAAAAACCACACCCGCATGTGCCACATAGCAAGCCCACCCCCTCTTGTCTTCAAAATTTACTTTGGGAACACTAGGGGCAGCAGAACAGATAGGACCTTTTCTGCTTCCCGCTTATTGCCTTAACCATCTTGTGGATATGGGATAGCTTTTGAAATTGAGACTCCCCCTTTAAAGTGATTTTGTCCCCCCCCCCCCTTACTCTATGTGAAGTTCTGCGCACCATCCACAAGTTCAAATGCTGCACATTTAGTAGATACCCGTTGAAACTTGTCTTGTCTTCTTTCTGCTCTAAAATTGTTTCATTTTATTGGTTGAAAGTGTGTCTCCTAGGCGGGGCTTCACGCCAGTTAGGGATGGCCCATCTGCCCTGAAGCCCCACCTAGGTGACACAGTCCACCCCTAAAATGAAGCAATTTTAAATCAGAAAGAAGACACAGACAAGTATTATACAGGTATATATCGAATGTGTAGCATTTGGATGGTGCAGAGAAACGGACATAAAGAGGGGGGGGGCTATATCACTTTAGCTATCATTTGAGGAGCACAGTTCAAATAAATTTTTTCAGCCTCTCCACCTTGAGGAAATTGACCAAAGTTCACAATCCCTTTTAGTTGGAAAGGTCACTAGATGACAATCTTGTTGTGGTGTATCCTGCTGTTGGGAGCACCCATGATCAACCTAGAGGGAAACCTAGCAACAAATTTCCCAATTTTCTGCAGCACCCCTGCAGGTCAAATGAAGCATTGCACCATTTTCAATTAAAGGGCATGGTATATCCTCCAAATACCCATATACTTGTATAAAGAATGTCTATTAACTCACAAAAGGTTATCTGGAGAGGACAACTGTTTTTTTACTTTAAAGTGTCACTGTTGTTATAACTTTCAAAGTCTAAATTAACAGTAGATGTGAAATAAAGCAAGTTTGCAATATGGATTCATTATTTTTGTTGTTGTTATGCTGTAAAACAAAGCTCAACTTACCAGAAATCCAGGTCCAGTCTCCTGAAGGCAGCTATATAACAGCTATACTTACTGTATCCAGGTCCAGTCTCCTGAAGGCTGCTATATGACAGCTATACTTAGTGTATCCAGGTCCAATCTCCTGAAGGCTGCTATATAACAGCTGTACTTCCTGTATTGAGGTCCAGTCTCCTGAAGACGGCTATATAACAGCTATACTTACTGTATCCAGGTCCAGTCTCCTGAAGGCTGCTATATAACAGCTATACTTAGTGTATCCAGGTCCAGTCTCCTGAAGGCAGCTATATAACAGCTATACTTACTGTATCCAGGTCCAGTCTCCTGAAGGCTGCTATATCACAGCTATACTTAGTGTATCCATGTCCAATCTCCTGAAGGCAGCTATATAACAGCTATACTTACTGTATCCAGGTCCAGTCTCCTGAAGGCAGATATATAACAGCTATAATTACTGTATCCAGGTCCAGTCTCCTGAAGGCAGCTATATAACAGCTATACTTACTGTATCCAGCTCCAGTCTCCTGAAGGCTGCAATATAACAGCTATACTTACTGTATCCAGCTCCACTCTCCTGAAAGCAGCTATATACCAGCTATACTTACTGTATCCAGGTCCAGTCTCCTGAAGGCAGCTATATAACAGCTATACTTACTGTATCCAGGTCCAGTCTCCTGAAGGCAGATTTTGTGAATGTGTGCTGGTTGAAAAAAAAAACCAGATTAAACACCAGAATTCTGGCCAGTACAATCACATGACTGCCTTCTCTCTGTAAATTAAAAACTTACTTTATATCACTATATATCTTCTGATGATTTAGATTTTGAAAGTTATAGTCACAGTGACACTTTAATTAGTTCTCTAAGTAGATAAGGTTCCTCTCCAGCAATAGGAATCCTGATTGTGATCCTGCCTTTATCCTTATTGTTTCCAGCCCAAAATGTAAGATTTGGGCAACAAGCCCCAAGTTCCCAGCACTGGAATGGTTACGTGAGTGTAGATATACTTTAACACATACTGTAGTATACTCTATATACAGTATAATATACTGTAGTACACAGAGCGAACTGCAGAATAATGAAATATTATTTGAGACCTGTGAATACAGACAATTATATCCATACACACATTTGCCAACAAGCCTACCCCTGATTTCAAAGGGAAGATTAGTCAATAATAGTCAATTTGCAATTCCTGCGGCCACATGCAACGTTACATTGCACAAAACTCCAGGTATCCATGGTAAAATTGCTATGTGGTTATCTTTTGAAAATCATTCCGCTCAATTATTTTATTGCTTACAAAGCTTAGTGATAAAACGGTGCCAGAACATCTTATATAAAGGCATAAATATTTAAACAGATATACAGCCAATCCAAGCATGCCCCATTGTCTGCAACATTGTCTGCTACCTTTATTAACTCTGTAGACCTTGATGCAGAATAGTCATTGGATGGCATATGTCATTTTCCTTAAATAGCTCATCATTCGCTTCTAGGTTGAAATGTTAAAAGTATGTTCTGACTTTGAGTTAATTGTATTCTGAGCTTTTTTTTTGTAAAGTTTTAAATTACATAAGTGTTCACATCTAATCAGACAATGTAATGAGTTTCATGATCTTGGCGGTGTCAGATAGCATGCGTGTCAAACGGAACAAGCTTCCTCTACAGACCGAAAAAGAATAGAACTAAGTAGTTTCTTGTATTCATTAAGGAATATTATCTACAGCCAACGCTTGGTTGTAGAATAGACAGAAGTAGGTTGATCATTCGATAACCGCTGAACCAATGATCTTCTGATGAACAATCGCCTTGATCATGTTCAAACTGGCCATACGTGACCAATGACACCAGGAGAAGGATGAACAGTCTTCCGGAAATCAATTTTTCCATAGACGAGAGGTCGTTTCTCTTATTCTCATGAACCTTGAACTAGCTGTTGCCATACGAAGGCCAATTTGAACTATTTTGGTCAGCTGTACTATAATAATTGTATGTTCCGCTACACAGTTCATACTTAGATCCACAGATGTGTCCACATTATCTTTCTTTTAGTTAAAGTAGTGAAAATAAGTTAAATTCATGAAACTCAACACAGGTTGTCAGACCAATCCAAATGCTTCACTTAAACCACAATCACCGTCTGTCCTAACCAGCAAATTGTAAAAGAACAAATCTGTATACGACTTACAGTACAACTTGACTAAGGAGGGTGGGGTACTGCCACTAAAGAGCTGTGAAGATCTTAACAACCAAGAATTTCAATAGGTTTATTATAATGTGTTTTTTCAGGAAAAATAAAATCACAAACCAAATGTATGTCACACACACAACATTATGGCTGATTCAGCCATACAAACTGTTACATAAAATGGTGCTTTACACCTCGAAACAAGAACTCCTTCTGCAAAATACATTTCCTTACAACACTATAACACATTTGTTTCTAAAATAAAGTGCGACCCATAAGCAATGTTACACCTTCAGTCTATTCCCCATCTTCACATAGCAGCACATGTACATGAATGTGTGCAAACCTCCAATGTGTCTCACACTAAGTTGCCTTTTTAGAACTTAAAAAATAAAAAAAAAAAAAAAAATTATATATATATATATATATATATATATATATATATATATATATATAGTCACAAACACTATTCTATTCTTTGTACGGGTACATGATGTCCTCCGCATTTATTTTTGGGTTGCTATTATTGGTGACAACCATCCCAGCGAAGGACTGTGCTTCTTCAGAGGGGTCACTGCTCACATATTCTACTCTATATAGGCAGATCTTGTGGGGTGTCTCCTGGTCTGCAGTAGTTAGTGCCTCCCACAAGTAGTTCAAGGAAGTACAACTAGGGACAAGGTTATGGGGACACTAGACTCATTGATGTATGTGGGGACAAAAGCTAGCTATGTGGTTATTTCTACAGAAGAGCTTTACACATATGCATACCATACCACCATATCAGCGGTACATCACTGTTCTGTTGTTCCTCTGCATCCAGCATCGCGCTCCTTTTTTGAACTGCGGTCCGGTTCCTGTGCGGTGGGAATCCTAGTGAATCTGGCGGGGCAACTGGGGGCGGGGCTTTATTTAAAACCGGCTTATTCGAATGAATCAATGTGAGTCACTGTGAGTCAGTAAGCATACCTCTATGACTAGGCTCTCAGGCTATATAACTTATTGGTTAGGATATTGGTTTACTTTTGGTCAATGATAATTCCGATTTTATTCAAGTCATCTGCAGATTTAGTTGAACTTCTGTAGGGACAGATATCTTCTTGAAATAGAAGGAGAGGAAGCAGAAAAGTAGACAGAGATTAATCGATGGTTCCATAATCTATTATCTAAAATGACAATTACGTTTTATATTCATCTGAATTTCCTTCTTGTCCCTTCAGGTCCATGACTCCATGGTGTATTTCTCAGTTTACCATTACAGCAATCCCATCTCTCAGGTTACATAAAGTTAAAGCTTGCCGGTACTTTCAAGTAACTTCGGTATAAGTAGTCCAGGTTGTGCATATGTGGAGTAACACTATTTCTGCCCATTGTATATGGCAGTTTTCACTACTTTAACCTGCAGGTTCTATCTAATTTTCAGCTGTCGTTGAACTAGTGGGCAGCGACCAGCTGCTATGATGTCTTGCATAAACTGCATACAAAGAAAAGGAGATATTGTTCCCCAAAAGCTTAAGAGCACATATGCAGCATAGAGGACATTATAGAGCAGTAGAAAGCAGTGTATACTATGCAGCCCTATATGTCTCTCTCTCTTCAGCCATACATTATCTTTCACCTCCCCTGTCCATAGACTTGTACAGGCAGCATGAATCATCAGGAGACAAATCAGTTAATTAAAAATCATCCGAATCTGTCATTCACTTCAGGGGAATAGCACAGGAGGAGGATTCAAAAGACAGGAATCCCTGTACTCGTACTTGTACTATTCATCAGTGATCTAATCGGTCAGACAGATTTTAGCATTTTTCAAAGTACTTGCTGAGTTTGATAAGAGCAGGAAAATAGCCTGCTAAATAGAGAAGGATGCATTTTTCTCTGATAAGATATATTAAAATGTATAATTTGCTAAATTATTAATAAATGCAAAGTTTGTTGAAACAACGGCAGCTATTTAAACGATAAAAATGTGAATGTGACTGTCCTAATCTAGAAATAGAGAAAGCTTAGTAGCTTTTTATAAACTGATTAATAATAGTGTAATAAGTAACAGTACACAATAAGCTCCTACTCAGGGTGGCTTCAGGACGCCAAGGCCTCGTCGCTTGGCTCTATTTCCATGCAGGCGATATAGAGCTCTAAATTAGAAGAATTCAATGGTGGACATTTAAGCAAAGTAGATATTTTAGAGCATCTGAAATATCCATGAACAAAACATGTTACTGAAAGGCTACAGGCTAACCATGAATCCCAGATCCGTCTACTCACACCATCCCCTTAAGGCTATGTGTCCAAATAGCTTTCATTTTTCATAATTGAACAGCCCAGGACCTAAATCTGCAGGATGGTGGGCACCGTGCTTGATTCTTCATACATATTAGTCATTACATACTGAAGAGCTCGGAGCGGGAGATGAGGTCAAATTTTGTTTTGGATTTTGACTGAATACTTTACACATAGTGCCGGAGAAGGGATCGAGCCCGGCTCTGAATCCCATTATGTACAGTGTCTGCGAGAAAGAAGCTGACATCTCTGCTCCAGGCTCATCGGCTGATAAGAGAGGGCAGCATAAAGGGACTGACAGGTTCCCTTTAAAACGTGTTAAACAATCTCAGTTGTACTTAAAGCAGCAATATCACAATGTACGGCACAGAACGTCTCTTAACTGATCATATTGCAAATTCCATCACTGAGTCCTAAGTAAGAGCTTCTGCATTAAAACCATTCAGAACCTAACGAACACCGTGAGACATTATCACAAGTAGTTTGAGAAGAAATATGTGAAAAATGTCAAGATTAAATTAGTTTAAACTATTCACTTCACTAAATGTCAGAAAGATTTTACCACTTTATGACTGTCACATAGTACATTATGGTGATGTGAAAAGCCTCTATTTAACAGCTTCTCTACTCTGGGAACGGAGACCAAGGTAATGAAAACAGATACGGTTGGTAAAGGTGCACTCTAAGGCAGGTTAAGAGATTGAGACCTTCCAAAAATGTACAGTTTTATTTGGGGCTGTTATAAGACACTTATATTACTTATTATATCACTTGTTTTCTATTCTTTAATTACTTGTTTTATTAGTTTTAATGAAAGGCTATGGAATATTTTTCTTTTTAGGTCTTTATTAAAAAAAATAAAAATACTTTCAGTTCTCCAGCCTCCACAGAGTCCTGGGATCAGTGATCGAGGAGGTGGATCCCCTGGATTACTGAGGAGTGCTGTTGGACCTTCTTCAAGAAGCGGAGTCTAAGGAGCTTCTGGTTTTCACCAAAGCCCGCAGCAATGCAGGATGGGCTTTGCTGCCGGAAACTCCCAGGTCGCTACCCTCAAAGAAGGACCCCGGTGACCACCAACAGAAGGAATATAGGAGCCTGGAACTAAATGCTTTTACTCTGCGTTCACACTTGAGAAGCCAATGTTCAGACTGGAGCTCAAGGATGCTAGGAAGCATGAAAGTGGCAGATAGCCAGTGAGCACAGAGTATTTTTTTGACTGAAAAACACCAACAGCTGAGCACAGAGGTCTGGAGGTGGTGTCTATATATATCCTCAGGTGAACAGGTTAGAATTCTCCAGAATCTGTTGGCTGAGCTATAAATTAAGGTTAACAGGTGCACGTCTGCCACTAGAGGGAGCCCAATCTTCCAGGAGGTCAGCTCAGAACAGGAGAGTGTACAGATGACCACAGGACAGAGCCACCTGCAGCAGGTAGGGATAACGGATGTGACAGTGGGCCATTACAAGTGCACTCAATAGGGGAGTTGTATTTTCCGCCATTGGTCTTATAGTGAGTTTTCTCAATGGCTCAATATTAAATACATGAGGAATCAGTGAATTTACAATTAACTACATCAGCATTATCATAATATTTGGATCTGTTGACAATGACATTCTTAGAGAGATGACAACTGGACACAGTTTTTCCCAGTTGTATTCATTAAAATGTGCAAAAGTTTGTCTTCTATTTCTCAGAATAAAATGACATTGCCTAAGCTGAGGCTGCCAAAGAAGTTTGTGAAGAAGAATTTGTTCGCGGCAATTCTCTAGGGCTCACACAGAAATGACGCATATGTCACTATGTACCTGATACACAGCTTTCCACTCAGAACGTATCATAGGAAGATCAGGGATATGCTTAAAGGGATGTGTTTCTTTATTATATATGGATACCTCAGTTTTGAATCACAGTCCATGCACTGTACATCATCGAAGATCTTTTTAGCAGTAAATATTTATAGCTGGCTATGCCTGGATTTATAATGTAGACTAAACCAATGGTTGAGTAAACATTGTATATGGATATGTAGGAAATATTCAGCTATCATACATTCTCCTAATAGATGGGGGGGGGGTCATTTTCCTTTTCTCTTTCATGCTATTGAATAGGGGCAAGAGGAAAGAAGAGGTGCCAGTGCTTAATCACAATTCTGTCTGAAACGTAGATCCTATTGCATTGGTTAAAGGTGTTGCCCTATGGAGATGACCCCCATCTATATGTCCTATTAGAACATATGGATATCTTCTCCACTTTGGATACCCTCATCATGAGCCAGAAAATATTTAGTGAGTATCAGTTCCTTCCTCTCCAGTAGAACCTGGCTTATTACTTTTCTAGGGTATAGTACGGAATAGTGTTTCGCAAGGATCTAGTAGTCAGTTGGTATAATGCTTATAACTATAGTATAGACACTTGTAACCTAATGGCACAACTCAACTATAAAACATCCCATAGGAAATCATTCACTAATGCAATACGACCACTTATACAACCATTACCGATTGACATTTGCGCATTACGTATGGTCAATGAGATTACAATGGAGCGTGTCACATTTTCCTCCGCACACAGCCAGCTACCTATCTATGAAGCCGACTGCAAACACTCTTAAAGGTCTTAAATTCTTTTATGACACATTGTATAAAATAAATGGTCTGTGACAAAGCATCATTTCACGTTATAAGTAGCTACTAACCTCTAAACATTAGTATACCATATATTTATTCTCCATTCAGTTTGTTGACAGATTATGGTAGCAAAGAAAAATAGAAAAACGTCTATTCTTTTGCGAAGTCGGTGTACCTTATGATAATATATAGATATTATACAGCCATAGTTCCACATAGCACTCCAGATTGACCCAATGTCCTACTAGAAGAGGCATGGTCGGACCAAAGGGTAAATTCCAAGAATTGTTCTTCTATTCCCACTAACAACCCAATGTAGGAAGATTTCTTTTCAAAACAACCATGGCCATTATTAATACATTAGGTCAATGGAAGGTATAAATTGTGAGTAAGATATCAAAGAGGTAATCATTGGGGATGAAACCCAATGGAACGGAAACTAAGATTTTCGTTCAACGTGCTATAAAGACATGTCAAATATTGGGAAAACCTTTGCTAATTTACCATATCGACCTTAATCAATCAATTTATTATTAGACAGTAAAACTGTTTGGATTTCATGGCACTATATTGTACAGTATGTCCAAAGACTCAATGGCAGAAGATTATAGTGGTTGTATAGGCTCATTGTCAGATCACGTTACGAGATGATGAAAGCCATGGAGATTTTTCATTGCCTGAAGTTTGGCAGATTTTTATGTAAAAACTTGGAATTTCAAGGATCTGTAAACCGTATAATATTTATAGGCTCGATGTAAGATGACAATAGACCCAATGTCAGAACAAATTATCGACCAAAGCTAGGGAGAAATACTGTTAGTGTCAGAGATTTCCACTGATGGATCTGTAAGAGGAATGCACTAAACATATGAGGGTGCTAAGAAACTAACATCGTCTTACTATATGCCTATTTAACATTCCCTGTTTATTTCAGTTTTAATGCTTTCTCAAACAGAGCATGAAATGGAATCTCAGGGGAAATAAGGGCAAGGGCATGCCCTGACTCCAGGAGAGAGCCTCATGTGACTGTGTGATAAGGCACTTTATATAGAGTCTATGCCTCTTAGTTAAAAAAGGGATCTCAGATATAACTTCACTGGAAACATCATAGTATAGACAATTATGGGAGATAACCGCAACAAAATAAACTAGAGGTAAGTTGACTTAGTGGCTAGCAGTGGTGTCTTAAAGTGGAGCCGTCCAGCAGAGATGATTCAATCTCCCAAGATTTGTTTTGGGTCCAATTTGACAATTTGGTTTGGATTTGGTTTTGGATTTGGTTTGGATGCACTTGTTGCCCTGCAATTGCGCACAGATTCCAAATACAGCATGTACAGAAGGGGCTTCATTTAAAAGACAGGAGTCCCTGATCCTGTACAGTACACCAGGCACATTGGCTGCTCAGTTGTTGTTTGTCAGTCAGCAACCATGTCTGTGCTCCCTGGCTATCCGCCACTTCCTAGTGATCTTCTAGCTGTTTGGATTTCAGTCCATTCCCAGTTTCAGCTCAGCTGCAGGCTGTGTTCACACTACGTATATTTCAGTCAGCATTGTGGTCCTCATATTGCAACCAAAATTAGGAGTGGATTAAAAACACAGAAAGGATCTGTTCACATAATGTTGAAATTGAGTGGATGGCCGCCATATAACAGTAAATAACTTCCATTATTTCAATATAACGGCCGTTGTTCTAAAATAACAGCAAATATTTGCCATTAAATGACGGCCATTCACTCTATTTTAACATTGTGTGAACAGATCCTTTCTGTGTTTTTAATCCACTCCTGGTTTTGGTTGCAATATGAGGACCACAATAATGACTGAAATATACAGTACGTAGTGTGAACCCACCCTTAAAGTGAACTGCGTCAAAACATTGCATTCTGCACTTCTACCACAGAAGAAGAGTAACTAGTCCCGGACTCCAGCACTCCTTTAGTTCTTTGGTCGGTGATTACTGAGGTCCTTTTCTGAGGGTAGCGACCTGGGAGTTTCCCGCTGCGAAGTCCATCCTGCCTTGCAGAGAGCTCTGGTGAAAACCGTGAGCTCCTTGGGGAAGGAATGCCAGCACTCCTCAGTGATCCAGGGCATCCACCTCCTCATGCTTGGACCATCCATTACAAAATGTAGTAGGTGATGCATACAATGCATACAGTATTGTCTCTTACCATGTAGCAGCTGGGTACAGAACCAGTGTTGAAGAGGGACAGGGCCCGAGATGAGTCAGTCGCTGTATGGTACTGCGAAATATATTGGTGCAACATAAATGAATAAAGGAAATACATGTTCCTGTTTGCCCAATTAGGTCGTTTATACTTTATATAAAGCTATAATTTTTTGTTCCCAAAATTTGATGGCCTTGAATTAAAGTTGTGTTGAAATATCAGAAAATGATAGGGGAAAAAAAAAGAAAAAAAAAGAAAAGAGTACAGACTGCACAACCTTGTATCTTAGGTATTCTTATTAGTGCTTAAAATGCCAAATAGACCAGATAATAGGTAGCTCTGGCCACTAACCGCGGCTCTCGAATCAATTAATCAAAAAGAAAACATTCGAAGGTACGACTAGATCTAAGGACAGCAGGTGGTGAGGCAAAGTGTTGCGGCTCAAGACTTAGCAAACTGCTGACAAATACAATATTTTAAGCACAGCTTCATCTCGTTTCTTCTGTGCCGGCACAGGAAATGATGCTCGACTTATAAAAAGCAGTAAAAAGAAGATTACATGGATAAGTCAAGAAAAGAAAAATGACTCCAGTCTCCTATCTTATTAGACTCCTATTCTCCTTTATATTGAGTAGTATAGTATATTGCAATTATCATATGATATAACCCCTTGGTAAAGACCCCCCAAAATTGTACTGAAAAGTGGTCTTCTGTGGGGTAGGTGTCTCTAAGAAAATATTCACTATGCTTTGTATATGGTAGACTATACATTTTTTTTACATGAAATCTGGTGGGTGGTCTTTTAGAGAGGTTTCATTTTACCTTTTGAATTTGATTGAAACGTCATTTATGTTTTGTCCCAGAAATGTCTTTGTAGTTGGTTTGCATCAATACACAGAGTCTTACATCAGATCAATAAAACACAAAGAAAATTGGATTGTAAATTGGAATTTTTCCGATGTTTTATGATATGTTGATGTATCAGTACAGATTTTAAAGCCATTACCTGTTTCAGAGAAGCCACTTTAATGGCTATTGCAGTTTTCTGGCCATCTTTTTTTCTGGACGCCCATCATAATGGCACAGCCACTTTATGCAAATTACAAAAAATACTTATAAAACAGGGGAAAAAAATAAAAAGACATGTCATTATTAGAGCTAAGAGAAAGTATTGTAGGTGGGACCAGAGTCAGCTGTCCCCCCCCCCCCCCCCCCCATCAGTATGAGGAACTGAGAGGCAGGAGAAATAATTCTCAGCCAAAGAAGTATTCAGCCAATAGCTATCTTATACATATAATCACTTTTTGACTTGTCTGCCACATAAGATATTATGATATAACATCCAGTAGTATTTGGAAGACGCTGCTTTATATTCTGTACATGCTTCTGATTACAGCTTGGCAACAGTCCCAGTTGGAACCTTTATGGTGGCCATATTGTCGACAGTTTTAATTTAAAAAAAACAAAAACAAAAACAATAGACAGAATTTTTAAGTACTTAGTAAAACAGACAAAACCTGATGGACTTGTTGATGAGATTTCTTTTTTTTTTTTTGTAGTAATGTCCTATAACCTACAAAGGCAATGCTATAACTGGTTCAATCCACTGTAAGCAGTTGGGAGGGGTGCATTATAAGCTGAAACGCCCTGTCGTATCTTTGGCCACAAAAACTTGGAAAGATACAGGGACTGAAGCTGATGCAAGACGACGGCCCCGTCGGTAAAATGTTTAATCAGTGCATCATTAAAGTGATCGATATCCAGACCTATCTCCCAAGTAGTCCATTGTGCAGCATAATGAAAGCACAACATCTTCTTATTTCCCGAATCCAGAAGAAAAACACTGCAATATATCTGTCATTTCAATAAGCACTAAGTTCACCAATTCTCCTGTGTGAATTGTCAGCACGAAATGGCTTTACTTGACATTTCTCTTGTAATATTTTTTCTACAACCAACCTAATAACATTCCTATTCTAAACCTTCTAAAATCTCCAGAGCGCACCTGACAGTAGCATTGTGAGCAAAATAAAACCATTCCTATTTTGTGAGCAAAATCATCTTTACAGACTTCCCTCCTTCTATTTCCAAGTCATTTTATTACAGGATAATGATGAGTGATAACCGAAGCCACAAAAGACTTCTGAATGTACAAGACTCATCATGATCCGCCATTTATTTCTCAGAAGATCACGGAGCAATTTAAGTAAGACATGGAGGTCTGGAGCTCGCATATCAAGTGCATATTATACTTTATTAGATGTTAAGAAATGTTTTTATCATAGATCTTTTGTCTTATGCATTAAAAAAAGCTAGCCTAGTCACATACCCTGTATGGCTGAAAGGGTTGTTCACCAAAAATAGTTTCTTTCAGATCAACTGGTGCAAGAAAGTGCCAGAGATTTGTAATGTATTCTGGCACTTCCTGGCACCAGTTGATTTGAATAAATAAATAAATATATAAATAAGTAAATAAAATAAAAAAAAATTGGTGAACAACCCCTTTAACATCTATGACCTATGGCTGTTTTCCAGGACTCCCTAGGATGGCATTCAACTTAATGTCCGGGTTCAGGTAACGTTTCCAAACTTGAATATTTTCACAGAACCGTTTAACAGTATTGGAAAGTCGGTTGCATTCGGCCGTTACGGCTGATAATCGTCCTGTGCAATAGGAGGCAACAATCAGCCGACATGAACCATGTTGGCTGATCGTTGCTGTTGTTTGTCTGTCGTTGAAAGCCAAACGACAATGATAGCAGCGATCTGCTACCGTCGCTCCGTGGAATATCCACGATCCTCTATGAGCTTAAGTTCGAGGCCCTTAATGCAGTTGGGTGGAGGCAGGTGCAGGGGCATAGTGTCTGGACATCCTGACTTACTGTTTCCTCTCCTATCTGTGCTGCTTTTGACAAAAAGTTCTGGTCGCTCGGTTTCTGAGTATTCAGTCTGCGTCCGATCAGGTGAAGGAGTCAGGAGAAACTGCGCTCAGTGTGGTCCTCTCCCATATCATGTCAGAAGCTTCATAATGTCAGTCTATAGGGTCTGTCTCCTCACGTATAATAGTAACCGCAGGTACTCTTTATGCCGTCCTTCATTCACTCAGTTCTACTCAAATAGGTTTATTTATTGTCATTGGGTAATCCTATGATCATGACAATACATATTGTAATTTACTGGGGTGAATTAATTTTTTTTTTCATTTCAACTTTTTCAACTTCCAAAACCTAATGCATAAAAGTTTTTAAATGTCTAGTTTTATTGAGTCATTTAATCTATTTTATCTTGGCTTTATCTTATGGTATACAGTATTTAAGTTAAAAGTCAAAGTAAAACATTTAGCAGAATTTCATCTTTCATCCGAATATTTAAGGTTTTTTTTACTGTAATTGTTGTGTTTTATTGTTTTTATTACTGGTTTATGTAGAGATGAAGCATTAATATTTCTTGATTTAAGTTTATTGTTTTACTGTCTGCAAGTTAAACTTCTGGAAAATTAAACCCCCAGCATGAAGCTTCTGTACAGCACCCAATTACGCAGATACACGTCTCGATTATAGTCTTATTCTATTCAACTGCTACAATGCTACATAAAAGGACTCTAAAATCTTCAAAAGAAATTAGCACATAAAGGTACATTAGGTTCCCCACTGGCTGTAATAAAGCTAGCCATACATATTACATTATTGTCAGCTGAAGTAGACGACTTTGGCAATGCTGGCCGAGCATCTAAAGCACAGGTGGCAAAACCACAATCCCCATCATGCCTGGAACTTTAATGGCCTCCTGACACTTGTCAGGGAAGAGTATGATGGGGTACTTTTATTTTTGTATGCAGGGGAGATAAACCGCTGGCAGAGGTGGCTGGCAGTGGCTTATACCCCACTCCCCCAGTGGTGTCAAACCTTTCTCCCTCCAGCTGTTGCAAATAAAAATTTCAAACACCCAATAAAAAATTTAATGGTCTTTAATAATAATGGTACTGTATAATAGTGGTCACTAGTTGGGGCTTCGGAGGATGAGGCACAACTCTACAGTCACCCAATGGATATCGGGTAAATCACCGTACTAGAATAGCCTCCATGATCTCCGCAGGTTATTGTTATAGGTTTTTCAAGACAAACCTTTGATGACACTCTCCCAATCAATACCAAGCATCCCAGTCTCCATGGAGACCTGATGAACAATTACTTTATAGCAGACTTTTTTTCTTCCTTCCTTGGGGGGAAAACTACAATTTCTTTGGAAACTCAATAATTATTCAGTAATGTAGCAGAAACTAATAACTCGTTGAGAATCATTACCGATGGTCCAGGAACGGTGACATGGTTTAATCTTTGCCTTACACCCAGTAATATGTTCTCCAGATCAGCCGAGTGGCTCTCCTGTAAGTTATTGACATCCACAATATGAAATAAAGGAAGGAAAGAATCAGCATTTTTCCTCAATCCATCAAAATATCATAGGGAGAAAATGTTCTTTGAAAACACCCTGAAGCGCTCGGAAATATGAGAAGCCAAGGTGCAATAACTAAAGCTGTATAAATACAGCTCTCTCCGTAAATATCGGAGGCTCTATCAATTAGAAGCTAAAATAGGAAAATTGGGGGAACTTTATTATATCCTTTCGGCATTTCTAGTATTGTTTGTAGATAGGGAGGCGACAGATGCATTGTTACTGTGTACTCGATGACTTCAAAGAAATATTTTAAACTTGTCGAGGTCCCAACTGGAAAACCTAAAGGAAAAAGATGATGGCTACCGACCAGAATCTCCTAAAGGGCCACTCTGAGGGGTTACGGGGCATCGACAGGAAGGGCGGGAACATAATAGTTCAGATCTGAGCCAATAGGGAAGACTTGTGTTGGCGAAAGAAATAAGCAATTCAATTGGGCAAGAATCAGATTCAGTCTAAATTTCGTTTTCAAAAATTCTGATTCCTTAGAACCCAAACTTGATTTGAATAAATTTTGTCCCTGATAAGCAGCAATAATCTATAGATCATGGCTTCAAGTCACATCATTCACTGGGTGAGATGTACTGTGCAGGAGCAGGAACTACTTCTGCCATTGATAGGAGTCCCTGCTCCTGTATATACTCTGTGCAGACTCTCTGGGGGCACAAAACATAAATGTATTCAACTTAATTGGCTATTTCTGTAACAATGATGCATTCATAAATTTTCAATTATTCGATAACTAGACATAAAGATGGTAAACAGATAGACAAACGCTATATAATAACATCATATATTTACAGTATATGTAACTATACATACATTATATATAAAACAAACACCAAAATAATACAGATGTTTTGCAAAAAGGTCCCAGAGCTCCAGGAAATATAAGCAACGTAAGTCTGGTCCCACAGTGTCAGTAAATGGTCCATAGAGGCTTATTAAGTGGATATTAGCAACCATCTGTAGCTACTCTGGATAGCTCTCAATATTCCAGAATAAAGGCAAAATATGGGCAGAAAACTGATCCTTTCACCAAAGACTCAACAAATTCTACAATATACTGTAAGTCCATATGTTTGAGTATTGGCCAAGAAAACATCTGCTTGAGGAATGAATGGATCTTCATATGTTTCAGTTGGTTATTGATCACAATGAGCTGTCATTCATCAAACTGAGCACATATGGATACAGGGAATTTAGACTGTATGGTCCTAGGTGCCGGATTTCATATAAATAACCCATGCCTCATGCTAAAGATTGGGGTCCCAGCTTATACCTATGGCGTAGTACCCCATTCTGTACAACACCGAGCTGTCTACAGAAGGGTGAACACTGTGTTATCTTCATGCCTGAAGGCTCTTTAAGGGGTCAGTCATTACAGGGCAGCTGTGTATAGGTGGCGCTATTTCTGGAGGCCATTGCTTCTTTTATATTTTACTTTTCGAGCTCTTACTATCAGAACAGTAGAAACTATCTACCTCAATGGTGACCTTGATGATCACCCGTGTTCTAATACTTTGTGTTTACAAGTACGGTAACACAAACTCATATCTCAGGGATGTATCTTGCTGTTGTCATAGAAACCACTCATACGAATGACACCAATATTCCATCAACAGTTTGTTGCATATTGAAGCGCATTATTAATAGAAACCTATTCATTCCAGGGGCACTCTGCAGTGACACTCTGTACTATCTCCCATGTTGCTTCTGTTTACACATTGTCTAATGACCTTTGGCCTTTTATCGGTACTTTTTTCTATAGGCTTAATCATTTTTATAATAGAAACTACTTGTCTTTTTTTTCTGTGTTCCAGATGGGGGGAGTGACTGCCTCCACTTGGTCGTGCACTCCACCCATCCAACCCAGGTGGGGTAATTACTTTTGCCTGTATAAGATGGATGCTGCATGCCCAAAGCATAGGGGTATTATACGCCATGGAGAGGCCATAGTACAGTGTAGGGTCTACCCCAAGCATGAGGCCACCTTATCGTTGGTGGGGTGGTTTACAGTGTTTGAAAATGGTAACCAAGCCTCATTATTTTTGTGGGAATTTTTTTTAGCAGTTGGGGGTCCAGTCTATATCTTGCCATGCCATTGCTGCAGCCCGCTTCTCTGATAACATAACTCTGAAAGGGTGATAGGTACATTTGCGTCTGTAGTATTTACCCAGAATTCAATTCAGTCTGTAATTTTTTTAACTTTAGGCTATGTTCATACAAGGTCCTAAAAAAGTAAAAAGGCACCTGCTTTTTGTGTTTAAAAAGACGTCCGTTATTGCATCATTTTAATATGCTTGACTAAAATGCATTGAAGTCTATGGAATAATGAACGTCTTTTTCACACATTGTATTGATTTGAATGACGGACGTCTTTTGAGGCGGATGCATTCAATACAATGTGTGAAAAAGACGTCCGTTATTCCATAGACTTCAATGCATTTTAGTCAAGCCAATTAAAATGATGCAATAACAGATGGGTTTTTAAACACAAAAAGCGGACGCTTTTTTTGGACGTTGTGTGAACATAGCCATATTTCAAATTCTCTTATCTTTACTTTTCATCCTTTTAAGGTGTTTTTTTTTAAGTCAAAAGAAAACAATAACTTACATAATATCTAAAGAAAGAATATATTGAGGAAAGAGAATTCTAGATGGCTGATCAAAATGGTTTCACCAATGGAAGAGGTGATTGTAGACCTAAGATCTAGAACATGGGTCTCCAAACTGCGGCCCTCCAACTACAACTCCCATCATGCCTGGACAGCTAAAGCTTTGGATCTGGCTGTCCAGGCATGATGGGAAATATAGTTTTGCAACAGCTGGAGGGCCACAGTTTGGAGACCCATGATCTAGAGCATAAGTGTCAGACTCGCGGCCCTCCAGCTGTTGCAAAACAATAATTCCCATCATGGCTGAAAAGCCAAAGCTTTGGATGTCCAGGCACGATGGAGATCGTAGTTTTCTTACAGCTGGAGGGATGCGAGTTTAACACCCCTAGATCTATAGCATTAGGTTACATTTTCCCAGCCGTGTTCCTATAACTTTGTGTAATACGGTAGTAAACTAAGTAGAGTTAGCCCTGATGAGAACACATCCTTGAGAAGTCAGCGTGAGATGGACGCAGTCCCATTTGGCGGTCTAGTGGGGCTACTTCTTTAGCTGCAGATTTCTCTCACACTGTTACATTAGTTTCTCATTAACAGTGAGACATCTTTCGGAAGCACAGCTTAGTAAACATGATCAATATATATTTTTATGATGACCTGACAAGTAACACGTTGGAGCAGCAGGAACAAACACTTTCATTGACTATGTAGTTCCTTAATTGGTAACAGATGTTATATTTTCCTGTTGATTTCCATGGGGTAAACCACAGAGTATAAATGAGACAGACTGCGGGTGGTTTGGTAAAATGGTGCAATCATAGCAAACGGAGAATTTTGCTTAACTTCCTTAAGCTATAATAGTCTGGTTGTGGGCAAGATACTGTGTGTTTTCCTTATATTTAAAAAATATGCAATATTCCTTTTTAATTGCTCCCTGCCTATGTTAGTCCATCGTACTGCGAAGATTTACAGTCCTCAGGTCATGGAACCCAATATATGAGGGTCCGCCAAAGCTTCTTAGGACTTGGAATATCCTGTTAGATAGATGGATTAAAATATATTTTCTCTCTTGTTCAGATCAGCTACTTCTGTCATATTCTAAATGACTGCGGAAAGGTTCCAATTACTTTCAGACTCATGAAAAAGTTACAATTTGTTAACATGTTTATCAATTTGCTTAAAGTTGCTTTGATTATCCTGTTTAAGGCTATGTTCACACTATGCAAAAGACCGGCCGTTCTAAGTTATAAGTTAACAAGTTGTAACAGACATTACGTTAATGTCTTTATTGTTCACCTTCCTTTGTAAAATAAAATAAAAAAAAACTTCATAATTTTTTTTTTTTTTTTAAATAGGTCTTTTTCTGGGGATACATTCCGTTTAAAGGGAAACAGTCAGCTCTAAGTCATGACCAAAGGTAAAGGGTCAAGGAGGCTGTGCCGAGCCTCAGGATGCATGCCTTCTTTCTCCCCCACCCCACCTTGCCTTGACTGGAAAACCACATACAGCTACATATCCACCACATAGGGGACATTACTATAAGATACATAGGATGCAATATCTGTCAGTAAAAGATGTATACTATAAACAACAAATACAATAAATGACAATGTGTGATTATTGGGCATATATATATATATATATATATATATATATATATATATATATATATATATCCTCAGATCAGGTGATCTCAGTAGATCCTATTCCAAGCACTGTCAATGTCCACTTCTCTTGAATTGATGTGTACTTACAGTATTAATTTCATCTCCGTTCTAACACATAAAGGGGGGGGGGGTTGTTTAGACTTCGTCTCAGATGTCGGCCTTATCAGGCTTATGTAACCGAATTCCAGCTTAAGGTCCTATTACACAAAACGATTATCATCCGTATTCGATATGAACAATGTCGGCTGATTGTTGTCTGTTGAAAACCACACGACTAAGATAGCAACGATCTGCTGCCATCACTCCACGCAACAGGAGCAGCGGCAGCAGACTGCTGCTATCCTCTATAGGCTGCCCAGACAATCTAGTGATCAGCCGGACTAAGAACTTGTTGTTTCATGTATCTCTTTTCCATACACCCTACTGGGAGCAGCTCCAGATCTGGTGGACCCATTGGGTGATCCAGTCTATGGTTATGTGCCAGGTTGGCTTATACTTCGGGGGCTGCAGTCTTCACCACCCAACCAAGCTAGAAAACGTTCTGCAATAAATCAAAATGTTTTCATCTTCAGAATTATTTTCTATAAGTTTTATCATCCGAAGTAGAAACATATGTGAGAGAAGAAAGTGAGTCAACTTGGAGCTTGTGGATTTGTTGGTGTTCACCTGCGCTGAACTCGGTGATAATAACATTCTTATGTGTGGATACTAAAATATGGAATAAAATGTTCTAGGGCTGCCGCTACATTACACGTGTGCGTGAGCGGATGCAAGATGGGAACAAACCGATCATCTCTAGGTAATACTGACCACAATTATCTGAGCAGCTTCTAAACAACTTACAGCGGAGAAAAAGTTTTTTTTCCATATTATGGAGTCCACAACTGTAGGGAAATATATATATATATATATATATATATATATATATATATACATACAGTGTCGGACTAGTGGATCCTCCGGTGGGCCCCCCAGCTTTACAACCTGCAGTAACACTGATTGACATGTTGTTTCTCACCGGTTCTTCATTGGTGGGCCCCCAGGATCATTTCCTCTGGTTGGCCCTAGATACCCCAGTCATATATATATATATATATATATATATATATATATATATATATCTGAGCAGCTTCTAAACAACTTACAGCGGAGAAAAAGTTTTTTTTCCATATTATGGAGTCCACAACTGTAGGGAAATATATATCTATATCTATATCTATATATATATATATATATATATATATACATACAGTGTCGGACTAGTGGATCCTCCGGTGGGCCCCCCAGCTTTACAACCTGCAGTAACACTGATTGACATGTTTTTTCTCACCGGTTCTTCATTGGTGGGCCCCCAGGATCATTTCCTCTGGTTGGCCCTAGATACCCCAGTCAGACACTATATATATATAATTATTATTATTATTATTATTATTATTATTATTATTATTATTATTATTATTATTATTATTATTATTATTTTCCTGTAGGTTTAAGAGACACCATAAGCACTTGCTGTCCCTATAGTGCATGGGGCACCTGCCCTTATCATTGGCACCATTTACCATTTCTGATAGATAGATAGATAGATAGATAGATAGATAGATAGATAGATAGATAGATAGATAGATAGGAGATAGATAGATAGATAGATAATAGATAGATAGATAGATAGATAGATAGATAGGAGATAGATAGATAGATAGATAGATAGATAGATAGATAGATAGATAGATAGGAGATAGATAGATAGATAGATAGATAGATAGATAGATAGATAGATAGGAAATAGATAGATAGATAGATAGATAGATAGGAGATAGATAGATAGATAGGAGATAGATAGATAGATAGATAGATAGATAGATAGATAGATAGATAGATAGGAGATAGATAGATAGATAGATAGATAGGAGATAGATAGATAGATAGATAGATAGATAGATAGATAGATAGGAGATAGATAGATAGGAGATAGATAGATAGATAGATAGATAGATAGATAGATAGGAGATAGATAGATAGATAGGAGATAGATAGATAGGAGATAGGTAGATAGATAGATAGATAGATAGATAGATAGATAGATAGGAGATAGATAGATAGATAGATAGATAGGAGATAGATAGATAGGAGATAGATAGATAGATAGATAGATAGATAGATAGATAGATAGATAGATAAATAGGAGATAGATAGATAGATAGATAGATAGATAGATAGATAGATAGGAGATAGATAGGAGATAGATAGGAGATAGATAGATAGATAGATAGATAGATAGATAGGAGATAGATAGATAGATAGATAGATAGATAGATAGATAGGAGATAGATAGATAGATAGATAGATAGGAGATAGATAGATAGATAGATAGATAGATAGATAGATAGATAGATAGGAGATAGATAGATAGATAGATAGATAGATAGATAGATAGGAGATAGATAGATAGATAGATAGATAGATAGATAGATAGGAGATAGATAGATAGATAGATAGGAGATAGATAGATAGGAGATAGATAGGAGATAGATAGATAGATAGATAGGAGATAGATAGATAGGAGATAGATAGGAGATAGATAGATAGATAGATAGATAGGAGATAGATAGATAGATAGATAGATAGATAGATAGATAGATAGGAGATAGATAGATAGGAGATAGATAGATAGATAGGAGATAGATAGATAGATAGATAGATAGATAGATAGATAGATAGCACACAGATAGATCCTGTACTGCTGAATATGAGAATAATGGATCTCTCTAGGTGTGAATATCTCATCCTCTTCATCCCACTGACATGATATTTCTGCTTCTGCGATCCCATAATCCTCTGACACGTTTGTGGAGACAAGTAGTTGGCAGAGAAGAGATGGCGGCCACAGGTGCTGCTGTCTATGGGAGACGCTCTCTTCCATCAGCTGCTGAATGTAGATGAGCTGTAATTGCTGGTGCTGGGATATTACATCTCTGGGTCGCTCTTCTATCCTCATCTCTTCCCCGGCCTAGATTAATTATGTCAGGAGAACCATCGGAAATGAAATCCATACTCTGACTGTATATCGGCCTCCTATCTACATCCATCACACGGATTATGTCAGGGACTTCACAATTCTATCGATTTACATTTGATGGAGCGTTTTATTGGGAAATGTGATTTTTCAGCACAGTTATACAGATGCAATATCTATCAATTTCTTCCTGCAGGTGCAACTCATAGCAAATGTGTATTCACCTATGAGAGGTGGGGGGCAGGGGTGATTTGGGGGGGGGGGGGGGGGGGTCTCTAAAGTTAAAGAGGAGAATATCTATCTCCTATCTATCTCCTATCTATCTATCTATCTATCTATCTATCTATCTCCTATCTCCTATCTATCTATCTATCTATCTATCTATCTATCTATCTATCTATCTCCTATCTATCTATCTATCTATCTATCTATCTCCTATCTATCTATCTATCTATCTATCTCCTATCTATCTCCTATCTATCTATCTATCTATCTATCTCCTATCTATCTATCTATCTATCTATCTATCTATCTCCTATCTATTATCTATCTATCTATCTCCTATCTATCTATCTATCTATCTATCTATCTCCTATCTATCTATCTATCTATCTATCTATCTATCTATCTATCTCCTATCTATCTATCTATCTATCTATCTATCTGCCTAGCTATAAGGATTAAGTTTTCCTTTTACTAATTTACAGCTTTAGGCTCTGTTCCCACTATAGGATTATGACAGTTGTCTTTCTGGACGGCTGACATTTTAGCTCAAATGAACAAAAGTTCTCTGCTGCCACCTCTGTCCATGTCAGGAACTGTCCAGAGCAGCAGCAAATGCCCATAGAAAACATCTCCTGCTCTGGACAGTTCCTGACATGGACAGAGGTGGCAGCAGAGAGCAGTGTCAGACTGCAGAGAATACACCACTTCCTGCAGGACATACAGCAGATGATAATTACTGGAAGACTGGCGATTTTAAGTAGAAGTAATTTACAAATCTGTATAACTTTCTATATCCAAATATTTCTTTCTGGAGTACCCCTTTAGTTCTGAGTGCTCCATCAGTAAATCTATGAACCTCTGTGTATGAAAGCTACACATAATGCATGTAGAAATAAATACCCCAATAATCCTTGGTCTTGCAGGACCCTGCGGACCTCAGTATCAGGGTCTGAATCCTTTTTTTATTTAGATTGAGTTAAATTTCCGCAGAAGAAGAAGATATTTGCAGTTAGAAGCATTGTAAGAAATAATCCCAGCGTCCCGCCATCTCTATGAAAATGAGCCGAGTGATTAGACGCCGCATCCGATTGTCATTTCTATGGCAGGAATGTTCCTTTGTGATCCATTCAAGCAGCAGCAGAATAACACATAATACATAAAATGGGCGAAAACAGCAATAAAGTAGCTCAATTAAGTCTCCCACAAAGGCCGTTAGATCATAACCTGACAAATTCTATTCAACTTCCCCTGTTTATTACCTCTACAACGGCCGCTTATTGTCAATATAATAAATATTCTGCAAATGTCAATGCTGACGGCCATTATTCAGAAAGAACACGTAGAAAGGATACGACGCGTTTTAAGCCGCCATCGTCACAGGGGTTTCCTACCTGGTTTCTAAGGGAACAATGTAACATAAAACCTCATTATTAATGGATTTAGAGGTCTAAAAATCAACACAATTCCTTCAAACCAATAATCAGTGAAATTTTGGATAGTTTGTCGCCTGACTCCAACACGAATCTGACAATGAAGGAGCCGAAGCGAAGACAGACAATTACAAAAATGACCGTCCTCGTTTTATCATCAGTTTTCTTCCTTATACAGTGATATATACAGTGAATATGTGTCAGATATTCAGGACAGTCAGTATACAATATACAGCGCACTTTGCTTCTGCTATAGTTACTGTATACTGTATGTGGGCGCCACAGCTCTGATAGACAGCGGATGGACAAAGAGCGTCAGGTGTCAGAACCCAATAATCCAATATAGATGGCTTATCCTGAGGATAGAACACCAATAAAGAATGCAGTAATAGTGCTAGGAGTAGTACAGTGGGGGTAGTAGTAGTAGTAGTAGTAGTAGTAGTAGTAGTAGTAGTAGTAGTAGTAATAATAATAATAATAATAATAATAATAATAAAAGTAGTAGCAATAATGGTAGTGGTGGTAGTAGTAATAGTAGTAGTAGTAGTGGTGGTAGTTATAGTAGTGGTAATAGTAGTAGTATTAGTAGTAGTAGTAGTAATAATAATAATAATAATAGTTGTAGTAGTAGTAGTAGTAGTAGTAATAATAATAGTTGTAGTAGTAGTAATAATAGTAGTAAAAGTAGTAGTGTTAAAATTAACAGTAGTTGTAGCAGTAGTAGATTAGTATTTATTAGTAGAAGCTTTAGTAGTAGTAGTAGTAGTAGTAGTAGTAATAATAGTAGTAGTAGTAATAGTAGCAAAGTAGCAGTAGTATTGGTGTAGTAGTAGTAGTAATATTGGAAGAGGAATAGAAGTAGTAATAGTAATGGTGGTGGTAGTAATAATAGTAGCATAGTAGCAGTAGTAGTGGTGTAGTAGTAGTAATTGTGGAAGAGGAATACTAGTAGTAGTAGTAGTAGTAGTGGTGGTGGTGGTAGTGCAGTGGTAGTAGTAGTAGTAGCAGCAGCAAAGTAGAAGTAGTAACAGTAGTTGTAGTAGGTTGTAGTAGTAGTGTTAGTGGTTGTTCACTAGTAGTAGTAGTAGTAGTAGTAGTAGTAGTAGTTGTTGTTGTTGTTAAAACATTAGTAGTATTAGTAGTAGTAAAAGGAGTAGTAGTATAGTAGTAACAGTAGTAGTAGTTGTTAAAACATTAGTAGTAGTAATAGTAGTAGTTGTAGTAGTATAGTAGTAGTAGTAGTAGTAAGAGTAGTATAGTAGTTGTAACAATAGTAGTAGTAGTAGTATAGTGTAGAAGTAGTAGTAGTAGTAGTAGTAGTAGTAGTAGTAGTATAGTGTAGAAGTAGTAGTAGTAGTTGTTGTAACATTAGTAGTAGTAGAAGTAAAGTAGTTGTAGTAGTATTTGTAGTAGTATAGTAGTTGTAGTAGTAGTAGTAGTAATAGTAGTAACAGTAGTAGTAGTAGTAGTAATAGTAGTAGTAGTAGTAGTAGTTGTAGTAGTAGTAGTAGTAATAGTAGTAACAGTAGTAGTAGTAGTAATAGTAACAGTAGTAGAAGTAGATTAGCATTTATTAGTAGCAGCATTAGTATTTAAAATAGAAGAGTAACACAGTATTAGCAGTACCAGTAAATCTCGAAGTAGTGGTATTAGTATAGTAGTGGCAGTAGTAGTAGTAGTAGTAGTAGTAGTAGTAATAGTAGTAGTAGTTATAGTAGTGGTAGTAATAGTAATAGTAGTAATAGTAGTAGAAGTAGTAGTTATAATAGTAGTAATAGTGGTGGTGGTGGTAGTAGTAGTAGAAGTAATAGTAGTGGTAGCAATAGTAGTAGTAGTAGTAATAGTAGTAGTAGTAGTAGTAGTAGTTATAGTAGTAGTAGTAGTAGTAGTAGTAGTAGTTATAGTAGTAGTAATAGTGGTGGTGGTAGTAGTAGTAGTAGTAATAGTAGTGGTAGTAGTAGTAATAGTAGTGGTAGTAGTAGTGGTAGAAATAGTAGTAGTAGTAGTAATAGTAGTAGTAGTAGTAGTAGTAGTAGTAGTAGTAGTAGTAATAGTAGTGGTAGTAGTAGTGGTAGAAATAGTAGTAGTAGTAGTAATAGTAGTAGTAGTAGTAGCAGTGGTGGTGGAGGTAGTTAGTAATAGTTGTAGGAGGTTGTAGTAATAGTAGTAGTGGTAGTAGTGATAATAGTGGTAGTATGGTAGTAATAGTGATAGTAGTAATAATAGTAGTAGTAGTATAGTAGTAGTCGTAGCAGTGGTAATAGTAGTGGTAGTAATGCTGGTAGCAGTAGTAGTAGTAGTAGTAGTAGTTATAGTAGTAATAGTGGTGGTAGTATTAGTAGTGGTGGTAGTAGTAGTTGTAGTAATAGTAGCAGTAGTAGTAGTAGTAGTAGTAGTAGTGGTGTTAGTGCAGCAGTAGTATAAGTAGTAATAGTAGTGGTAGTGAAGCAATAGTAGTAGCAGTAGTAGTAGTAGTATAGTAGTAGTAGTATAGTAGTAGTAGTAGTAGTAGTAGTAGTAGTAGTAGTAGTAGTGGTGGTAGTAGTGATAATAGTGGTAGTATGGTAGTAATAGTGGTAGTAGTAATAATAGTAGTAGTAGTATAGTAGTAGTCGTAGCAGTGGTAATAGTAGTGGTAGTAATGCTGGTAGCAGTAGTAGTAGTAGTAGTAGTAGTTATAGTAGTAATAGTGGTGGTAGTATTAGTAGTGGTGGTAGTAGTAGTTGTAGTAATAGTAGCAGTAGTAGTAGTAGTAGTAGTAGTAGTAGTAGTAGTAGTAGTAGTAGTAGTAGTAGTAGTAGTAGTAGTAGTAGTAGTAGTAGTGGTGTTAGTGCAGCAGTAGTATAAGTAGTAATAGTAGTGGTAGTGAAGCAATAGTAGTAGCAGTAGTAGTAGTAGTAGTAGTAGTAGAAGCAGCAGTAGTAGTAGTAGTAGTAGTAATTGTAATATTAGTAGTAGTAGTGATAGTAGTTGTAAAAGTAGTTGTAACATTAGTAGTAGTAGAAGTAAAAGTAAAGTAGTTGTAGTAGTATTTGTAGTAGTAAAGTAGTTGTAGTAGTAGTAGTAATAGTAGTAGTAGTAACAGTAGTAGTAGTAGTAGTAGTAGTAGTAACAGTAGTAGAAGTAGATTAGCATTTATTAGTAGCAGCATTAGTATTTAAAATAGAAGAGTAACATAGTATTAGCAGTACCAGTAAAGCTCAAAGTAGTGGTATTAGTATAGTAGTGGCAGTAGTAGTAGTAGTAGTAGTAGTAATAGTAGTGGTAGTAGTAATAGTAGTAGTAGTAGTAATAGTAGTAGTAGTAGTAGTATAGTAGTAGTCGTAGTGGTGGTAGTAATAGTAGTAGTAATAGTAGTAGTAGTAGTAGTAGTAGTAGTAGTGGTGGTAGTAGTAATAGTAGTAATAGTAGTAATAGTAGTAGTAGTAGTAGTAGTATAGTAGTAGTCGTAGTGGTGGTAGTAATAGTAGTAGTAATAGTAGTAGTAGTAGTAGTAGTAGTAGTAGTAGTGGTGGTGGTGGTAATAGTAGTAGTAATAGTAGTAGTAGTAGTAGTAGTAGTAGTAATAGTAGTAGTAATAGTGGTAGTAGTAGTAGTAGTAGTATAGTAGTAGTAGTAGCAGCAGTAGTAGTAGTAGTAATAGTAGTGGTAGTAGTATTAATAGTAGTAGTAATAGTGGTGGTAGTAGTAGTAGTAGTAGTAGTATAGTAGTAGTAGTAGTAGCAGTAGTAGTAATAGTAGTGGTAGTAGTAGTAGTAGTAGTTATAGTAGTGGTGGTAGTAGTAATAGTAGTAGTAGTAGTAGTAGTAGTAGTAGTAGTAGTAGTAGTAGTGATAGTAGTGAAAGTAATAGTAGTAGTAATAGTAGTGGTAGTAGTAGTAGTAGTTATAGTAGTAGTAATAGTGGTGGTAGCAATAGAAGTGGTAGTAGTAGTGGTAGCAATAGTAGTAGTAATAGTAATAGTAGTAGTAGTAGTAGTGGTGGTGGTATTAGTAGTAATGGTGGTGGTAGTAGTGATAGTAGTAGTAGTAGTTATGGTAGTAGTAGCAGTAGTAGTAGTAATAGTAGTAGTAGTAGTAGTAGTAGTAATAGTAGTGGTAGTAGCAGCAGTAGTAGTAGTAGTAGTAGTAGTAATGGTGGTGGTAGTAGTGATAGTAGTAGTAGTAGTTATGGTAGTAGCAGTAGTAGTAGTAATAGTAGTAGTAGTAGTAGTAATAGTAGTAGTAATAGTAGTGGTAGTAGCAGTAGTAGTAGTAGTAGTAGTAGTAGTAGTTATGGTAGCAGTAGTAGTAGTAGTAGTAATAGCAGCATCAGTTGTAGTAGTAGTAGTAGTAGTAATGGTCGTAGTAGTAGTAATAGTAGTAGTAGTAATGGTGGTGGCAGTAGCAGTGATAGTAGTAGTAGAAGTAGTAGTAATGGTAGTAGTAGTAGCAGCAGCAGCAGTAGTAGTGGTGGTATTAGTAGTATTGGTGGTGGTAGTAGTAGCAGTAGTAGTAGTTATGGTAGTAGTAGTTATGGTAGTAGTAGCAGTAGTAGTAGTTATGGTAGTAGTAGTTATGGTAGTAGTAGCAGTAGTAGTAGTTATGGTAGTAGTAAAATCATAAAAGTAATGTAAGGGGTAAAAGAAACAGTAATTCAAACAGTACATATTTGCCCAAAACTAATTCCCCACATAGAGCCTCATACCATCATTCACACAGTCAGAAGGATGGAAAAAGAAAGGGTCCTTCGCAGGCCGTTATTCACACACACTTTATTGGTCCTTATAAATAACGCGTTTCAAAGTCAGACTTCTTCTTCAGATTAATAGGACAGCATGCTAGGACAGCAGCATGCAGATGCTGTCCTTTTAATCTGAAGAAGAAGTCTGATGACTTTGAAACGCGTTATTTGTAAGGACCAATAAAGTGTGTGTGAATAACGGCCTGCGCAGAAGGACCCTTTCTTTCTCCATCCTTTTGGCTATTTCTCCCGGACCCTGGAATAGTGTGCGCTGTCAGACTTCTGCTGCGGCTGGTTACTACGGATTTACCTTATTAATGGTTGTTGTGGCTACACATAACCTACCCAGGTGAGCAGTCTCCTGGAATATTCCCTTTGTGGGGTATTGCAGCTTATCACCCTATGAGGCGCTCTGCCTTTTTTCTTTTTGTTTTTAGTGCATCATTTACACATGAATATATATAAAATTAATAGCAACAAGAACAATAGTAGTAATAATAATAAGTAGTGGTGGTATTAGCAGTATTGGAAGAATGCCTTGTAGCCATATGGCGATAACTGGTAACTGCGGCTCTTGCGGTTCGGTTCGCTCCTTTTCTTAATCGATATCATCCTCACCCAGTCGTCGCCCAGATCAGAGAACACAAATAACCGGAGCCGCAGAGAGGTGCGCCGGTGTATAGTGTGACCATGGTATTACACGCCGCACTGACACTCACTATACAACTACACTATAACTATAGTCATTGGGGAAGTGATAAGAACAGCTGCATAATGAACCTGAGCTGGGGAGTAGGGTGGTATATAGAGGTATATAGCAGTATATAGAGGTATATAGCAGTATATAGCAGTATATAACCATACACCCAGCACTGAGCGGCTGCCTGGCCTCCATGCTGGAGTGCGGGTGAGGGAAGCAATGTCTCCTGACTCTCCACCAGGGACCAGGGCTTATGTGTTCCTCTGGCACTCGGCTCTTCCTCCTGATGCCAGTCTGTGCTCTTCTCTCCCTCGTGGGGATTCATGTTCTCCCTTTAGCAGCTGCAATGACAGGGAAGAACATTGATTTCATTCCCTTTTTTATGAGGTTGACCATGACAGCTTTTGCCCTACAGCACAGAAATGTTCAAAAGAAACAATATGCCCGCGCGTGCCAAAGAATGCCTTAGACTTCACAAAACCGGCATCAAAAGGGACCACGGCAAGTAATGAGCGCGGCTCCGCTAACCGGCTGTAATAACCAGGGCCGCGCCATTGTCTCCCAATTACGGCAGGAGCCAGGCCCCCCACACATGAGGCTGCACCACATACAGGAGGAGAGGACATCAATATCATCATATAATAATAAAAGCAGCAACAACAAAGCAGCGTAAAGCCGGGTGGATTTGTAAATCTAAATATAGAACATCTTAGGATTTAGTATTGCGCTCCCAGAACAGCGTGATCTGAATTCTGGAGCAATGGATTCATATAGAACATCCGAAATAATAAGGGGCTCCGCACTATGGTGATTGTCAATATATTTATACATTATACATCAACATATCTTATGGTCATCACACAGTCATCTATCTCCTATCTATCTATCTATCTATCTATCTATCTATCTATCTCCTATCTATCTATCTATCTATCTCCTATCTATCTATCTCCTATCTATCTATCTATCTATCTATCTATCTATCTATCTATCTATCTAACTATCTATCTATCTATCTATCTATCTATCTATCTATCTATCTATCTATCTCCTATCTATCTATTATCTATCTATCTATCTATCTATCTATCTCCTATCTATCTATCTCCTATCTATCTCCTATCCATCTATCTCCTATATATCTATCTCCTATCTATCTACTATCTATCTATCTATCTATCTATCTATCTATCTATCTCCTATCTATCTATCTCCTATCTATCTATCTCCTATCTATCTATCTATCTCCTATCTATCTATCTCCTATCTATCTCCTATCTATCTATCTATCTATCTATCTATCTATCTATCTCCTATCTATCTATCTATCTATCTCCTATCTATCTATCTATCTATCTATCTATCTATCTATCTATCTATCTCCTATCCTATCTCCTATCTATCTATCTATCTATCTATCTATCTATCTATCTATCTCCTATCTATCTATCTCCTATCTATCTATCTATCTATCTATCTATCTATCTATCTATCTATCTCCTATCTATCTATCTATCTATCTATCTATCTATCTCCTATCTATCTATCTCCTATCTATCTATCTATCTATCTATCTATCTCCTATCTATCTATCTATCTATCTCCTATCTATCTATCTATCTATCTATCTATCTCCTATCCTATCTCCTATCTATCTATCTCCTATCTATCTATCTATCTATCTATCTATCTATCTATCTATCTATCCGGTAATAGAAGGAAGAGGAGTTGGAGGAGGAGAAGGGAGAGTAGTAGTAAACAAAGTAGAAGGAAGGGGAGTAGAATTAGTAGTAATAGTAGTGGTAGCAGTAGTAGTAGGAGGTGTAGTAATAATAATAGTAGTAGTAGTAGTCGTAATAGTAGGCGGAAGGGGAGTAGTAGTAGTAGTTGGAGTAGTAGTAGTATTTCAGTATGGGACATGATGGACACGCAGGAGATGTGTGGCTGTGTACGTCTAATAGTAGTGGCTGCCATCCGGAAAAATCTAAAAAATATATATAATATTTCAAGGTTTTAGGAACTTTTCAACAAATACCATATGGGCCAAACTGTTTTTGATATGACTAAAAAACCAATACAATGAATACTCATGAATGTGAGAGGAAGTTTTGCATTTGTTTGTGATATTTTTTACATTTCCCAGAATGCTCAGGAGGCGCCTCTCCACAAATGAGGTATAGAAAGGATTATAAAAGAGAAGATGTAAGCTCATGTGTGTTGGTGAATGAATGGTCCTCATGCCAGAGCATCCACGCTGCCCGCTGATTACATGCTTTATGTGGGCTTAAATGCCGCCGTATACAAGACTTGTAAACACTTATACTTTAATAGCCTTAGAAATCTATTTCTATTATATAAACTGGAGCACGACATCAGTGTAAGAGAAAAGAGGCTTAAACGCCCCATAACAGTGCCAGGGATGATGAGCGGGAACTGGGTTACAGTCTATGCGGTGAGCAAGAACCAACATCTATTTCACTTTAAACTGGTCTGAACTAACAAAAAATAAAAAAAAATAAAAAAAAAAAACCCTGTCAGCGAGAAAATGAAAAAGAATTGAAAGTGCTAATTAAAAGAGACTAACAGCTCATTCACATTAATTAGCAAATAATTCTGACATTCAGCAGGATGCATCGACACTCACATTTCCTTAACAAAGAACAGAGGAGAAAACTCATTGGGAAGGACGTTACCGCCCCCTATTGCCCTGGAGTACCGTATGCATGGCCATCCCGGGACACACCGCCAGGGGATTTACTCTACCATTTGTGCAGTTAGAGTTGATTTTTTTTAACTTTTTTTTTTAAACTGAGATCTCCCGTACTGAAATAGTGAAAGTTATTTATTTGCTCAAAAATAAACAGCAAGGTCTCATGCGTTGCCCCAAGCTTGGAGTATACGCTGCAGACTGACGGTATCCAATGTAATATTAAGTAATACAATAGTGAATACTAAATGATGCCATATTGAAAGGATATGTAGAGTCACTCCACAATATGATGTTATACAGAGGAACTCAACTTAGACAGCGCTCCCGTATAGGCTCTATGGACAATGCTCAAGTAGGATTAGTTTTGGCCATTTCAAATCTCTCCATTTTGATGGTCTCTATTAGAGATGAGCCAATCTCCCAATTTCAGGTCTGATTCAGCGATTTGTTCAGGATTCATAAATGCCCGGATCTCCGAGAAGTTGCCAACACAAATTACGTACAGCAGCAGGGATCCCTTTCAAAAGCAGGAGTCCCTGCTCCTGTATATTATACTGAGCGGCTGGGTCGGTTAAAGAGAGCCAAGCCAAGGGAATAGACTGAGTAGAAGATACAACACCGACCGTCAGGCCTCTCAAAGTACAGACACAGGGATTAAATGAATCCAGAGTTTAAAAAATATATCTTTTAATTTTAAGGAATATGATATTTGGTATAATCCAGACCGAACCTGATTTGTGCGCTCATCTCTAGTCTGTATTGAGAGATAAAAAAAAAAGAAAAAAAAAACATGCAGATATAGCTTTGAGAGTAGAGAGTGTTGCCTAACCCCATAATAATTATACAATAGATAGATAAATAGATAGATAGATAGATAGATGATAGATAGAAGATAGATAGACAGATAGATAGATAGATAGATAGATAGATAGATAGATAGATAGATAGGAGATAGATAGATAGATAGATAGATAGATAGATAGATAATAGATACGCAATAGATAGATAGATAGATAGATAGATAGATAGATAGATAGATAGAAGATAGATAGATAGATAGGAGATAGATAGATAGATAGATAGATAGATAGATAGATAGAAGATAGATAGATAGATAGATAGATAGATAGATAGATAGATACATAGATAGATAATAGGAGATAGATAGGAAGATAGGAGATAGATAGATAGATAGATAGATAGATAAATAGATAGATAGATAGATAGATAGATAGATAGATAGATAGATAGATAGGAGATAGATAGATAGGAGATAGATAGGAGATAGATAGATAGATAGATAGATAGATAGATAGATAGATAGATAGATAGGAGATAGATAGATAGATAGATAGATAGATAGATAGATAGATAGATAGGAGATAGATAGATAGATAATAGATAGATAGATAGATAGATAGATAGATAGATAGATAGATAGATAGATAGATAGGAGATAGATAGATAGGGAGGTACAGTACACACAAGTACTGGATATGACTGTCTTATACTTCGACAGCCATTTGCACAGATAATGACTATGTGGGCCCCCAGCTCATCTCTTCTTACTCTCTTTTTATGTAATCCTGAGAAGTATGTCCTGCGTCAGCCATCTTGGAGAGATTTATTTACAGCCTTAGAAATGGTTGCTCTCTGCTCTCTAGACAAATACCTATTAGCCACTGCTGAATAGTCATCCATGCAGAACCCAGCTTTATAGGCTATATATCGTCTATGGCAACATAAATGGCTTCAGTTGCTGCCGGAGCATTTTTATTGTCACTTCTTTCTTATTATGCAATATCAAATAATTTATCGAGTTATTTGCTGGAGGGAAAATGAAACAAGGTTTATAGAATTTACTGTTGCAGATACTTTAAGTCTTACCAGCGCTTATGTCAACAATGAAACGGTTGCTATAAAAAGCCGGATGAAACGGGCAGGCGTCCTGTAATGGTGGAGTAAATGATTCTAGGTTATTTTCATGATACTAAATGTTACACTCTGGTGGATTATCAGGTCCTATTTAATCTCTATGAAGTAAGGTAGAGATTTCTACTTCCACTTAGAGTGACTGTTATGTAACTTAAGCCTTTCAATGATCTGATAGCATGGAGTGATATTGTGCTGGTTTGATAAGAAATTGTGATACTTAACTAAAGGAAAGGTAAGAGTGGACACATCATCTTATTTAAAGGAGTCACCTACTAATCCCTAGTTTGAGACACATGGCCAGACCATATCTATGTAAGTGTCTTCTGTCTTTAGACTGTCTTCATTCTTAGACAAGGTACACTTAGACTAGACAGTCCACAACACAACTCATAAGTCACTGATTGGTGAGATGTAGACACCTGTTGGTCATGGTAAACAGGGTTTCTCTCCATTCACTGTATAGTGGTGGTGACCTGTTACTGCAGATCGGATGCTGTTTACTTGAATGGGATTTTTGTTTGCCTGGAAAATACCTTTAAAGGGGAATTCTTAGCAGGTTAGAAATATCTAACCTGCTAATAGCTCCCTATTGTGCATGAGGCGCTGAGGATGAAGTTATGTTTCTTACTTTCATAACCTGTGTCCGGTAATGCTGATTGGAGCACTGGGGAGGGTGCTACCACTTCCAGAGCACCCTTCTGGACCCAGAACCCCCTGCTGGCCCACTTCACTCATATAGATTAGAAGGGACAGGCCGTCTGGAGCGAACTGGCTCTCAGGGGTTGTGGTAGCCCAGCCCCAGGTGCTAAAAGTAGCCTTCCCAGACACAGAATCACACTACAAGCAGCGATAGAACAGCACTGAGGATGAAGGTAAGAGACTTACTTTCCTCCTCAGTGCCCCCTGCACAATAGAGAATAAGGCATGTAACACATAGCGTTTTTGTACTGCACGGCACATGTGCCAGCTTTGCTGCAGTAGCTGTGCCAGAATTCTGGTGCATTTACAATAGTAAATCTATTAGTGTTATGGAATCAGTAAATAACATTGGAAACCGCAGCAATAATTCAACACTTCTACACCTGTATATGTGATTCTGCTGACTCACCAGCGCTGATAGATAATAAAAATTTTAAGAAAGTAGAAAGCTTTGAAAATTCAAAAGAAAAGCTGCTAGGCTTAGATGTCCTTCTGGCAAATGTCTGCAGCTCAGGCGTGTTGGGAGGATGTTGGTAAGGTGAAAACATATCTAAGATATACCTGGGGGTAGCTAGAGGGGTATGTGCCTGGGGTGGTTGGGGTCAGGACAAGAGGATATGCTAATAGCCTTGGCCTGGGTATATATATATTGGATATATTGGACAGGGGAGCAAGCTGAATGTTCTTCCTCGCTACTTTTAAAGGAGAAGTCCCATGAACAATAAAATCGGCAGGCGGGGAATGGGGGGGGGGGATGATAAACAAGTAAACTTAACCTTCCTCAAATCTTGTAGCACCGCTACTGAGTCCCGTTCAGAGAAGCTCTGCTAGCTGCACCACAATGACCCCAACTCAGTAATTGCCCACTCAGCCCATCAGTGAGGGTGGGACATTGCCCCAGTCACTGACTGGCTGAACTGGCAATCGCTTAGCCGTGCCATGCCATTGCTGCTGGAAGAGCCGGGTACGTGGTGGTGAATGTGAGCCCAAAGTGGCACGGGGATGGGTAAGTTCACTTGTTTGTTATTTTGTCACCCACCCCCACCTGCTTGACAATTTTAGAGTTCATGGGGCTTCCTCTTAAACACTAACTAATATATATATACATAAAGTATGTACTTTCTAACTTTTCCTCGATCCATCACGGTTTATTTTTGCCATTTGTTTGCGTTAAAGCACAATCTCACATTATCACAAAGTTGACGACTCATGTTGCCGCCCACTTCATCCAGATTGAGAGGAAAGAATCCACACTGCATCTGTCCACATACTCCTCCATTGTGTCTGTAGCAGCAAATGTAGATACACAGAGCTAATTAATAATGTAATCTAACGTCCATATCATCTCACAGCTACAACAGCCAACACTGACCCAATCCGTAGTTACATCTCAGAGAATGAATAGTTATTCCTATGGTAATAATGATTAAATAAATTCCGCATCCCATTATAATTACTGATCTAGTATTAATGAGTATGTATCTGCCATACACACTACAATGGCGTCTGGAGCGGTGACAAAATGCGACTGCCAACATGGACTCCCGCTTGGATAGCGCCCAATACCAACTACTGAATGACAGCTAAAAAGTGATTGATCCTCGCCGGTGACTAATATGTTCCCCAGTCTAATCAGAAGCTTTCATCATCATTGACATTCGCTGACCCTGTTCATCCTGCTCATACTCTCTTGTCTTCTTTACTTCTAAGGCGCGTCTGGCCTGGTGCCATTGTCTGTGACTTCATAACACTTTATTTATGTCTGCTACTAATGATTTATTGAATGTTCTACGCTGGGACAATGACTCATTCTCTGCCATGTATTAGGAAACATATCTGTAGGGTCTATGTGCCTCGCCATTAGGATAAGAGAGAACCTATACTACCTCTGCTATCAGGTATATATTATATATTCAAAGTAGTATAGAAAGCTTGGACAGAAGGAGGTCAAGTTTTTCTTGCACGTGTTGTGTTGATCCAGAAGAAGAGAGTTGTAAGGTAGAAAAAAAAAAGTTGATTCCAAATATTACAATCACAATAAATCCCATGATTGACTACTCATTCTAAAGGGAAGTGGTCATCAGTTTCACTCTACTTGGACCATAATCAGTAGTAGTAGTTCTCAGTAGCTTTTATTCTTCCACAGCCCTATTGACTGATATATGTATGGCTGTTTGGGTATAGAGAGAGATCTCTCAATTAAAGCTGAGTGGGCAGGTAGATGCCATGGGGACCACCTGTATCACTCATGGTTAAGACCACTCCAATGGTTCATGGTTCAGACCACCCCAATAACTCATGGTTCAGACCACCCCGATGACTCATGATTCAGACCACCCCAATAACTCATGGTTCAGACCACCCCGATGGCTCATGGTTCAGACCACCACAATTACTCACAGTTCAGACCACACCAATGACTCAGAGTTCAGACCACACCTAAGAATCATGGTTAAGACCACCCCGATGGCTCATGGTTAAGACCACCCCGATGGCTCATGGTTCAGACCACCCCGATGGCTCATGGTTCAGACAAACGAAGGCTCATGGTTCAGAACACACTGATGACTCAGAGTTCACATCACACCTAAGACTCATGGTTCAGACCACCCCGATGGCTCATGGTTCAGACCACCCTGATGGCTCATGGTTCCGAACACACTGAAGACTCATGCTTCACCCAGCTGCAGAGGAATTGTAGTTTTATATACTGTATGTAGTTACCACTGAACAGATAGACAGATCACTACCCAGTTTATGTGGTGCACTACATTAGTGAGGCACAACACAGAATATATGCACAGGAACAAGAACTTCTTGTCAGACTCCCTGGTCATATATACTGTACTTGATGGTGAAGCAAACAGTACCACTCACTTAACATTCACCATGTTTGGCTTTGGAGCACATGCACATGTACAATGATACCTACAGTTCTGTGTGGTCCTTCGATTCCCTTAGTTAGTACTAGAGCACCATGGGATACAGGTCTTTCACTGGGAACCAATTCAGCTTTAATCAATGAGGGAAACGGTAAGGTGAAAATCTACAGCAAGAAAGCCAGAATAGACAGCCGGAATAACAGCAGAAGAGTGAGTAGAGGAACGCAGGCAGCACTAGTCAGGTCTACAGCCCATCAGTATGAGACAGCCGGAGTGTGGGCTACATAGACACGCAGCACCAGGCAATGTGTGACAGATAGCAGGATGACAGTCACTGTAACTGCTTGCTATAACATATGATGCCTGATATTGCCTCTATTACTGAAAGTACTGAAGGCAAAACAATAAGGCTGTCACAATGGGAATTCAGCATAAATGTGCACGGATAGGCTTGGGCCCCTTTGACTTTGATGGCCTCAATGTACTCAGCTAGTCATTGTGTTTGGATAATTTCCTAATTATATATGTGTATTGACTTGGACTTAAAACTGCAGCACCCCACGCTTTGGTGTCCGAGTACAGTAAATGCATGTATATGTATGGGAATTACCCAAAGAAGGTCACTAGTCGACTAGTCAACAGGCCCATACTGACCATGTGCTTATATACTGTCACCACTTTTTGACAGTTTTCTGACATATGTGAACAAGCCTTTACTTGAAGAAGCACTTGGTATGGATTGCATCCCCGTGTGCAGCTCAGCATTACTCCCACTTGTGCATATATATATATATATATATATATATATATACCCTGTCCGCCAAGCCATAATGATTACTTCAAACTTTTTATGGTAACTTCTCTACTCCCTGATGTTTAAGGTTCACAGAATTTACCTCCTACCTATATCTCAGGATTTATTTGTGAATTGTACACATCGCAGACTGTTCCCGACCGCCAAGTATTATTCAGTTATAAATGACATCTGATTGGGACGTTTTCTTCTCATGTGGTTCAATGACGGAAATCACACAACCATTACATAAATTCACGGTACAATTGTCTCATGACCTTTCTGCTTGATCGGATTTAACATTTTGCTAAATGCATTTGGTTTTGCTATCAATGTACTGTAGTCTAATTCTGTCTTGTACTTTAACAGGAGGATCTGGCCTCATCCTCCACCTTGGAACTTTAGATTCTTAATAAATATCTGTATTTTATTATTTAACATCCCTAGGAACCTGTATTTATTATTATTATTATTATTATTATTATTATTATTATTATTATTTTAATTGGAGAACCCCTTTAAGGACTTTTTGTCATGATACAGGTACAATAATTATCATGACGTGCTGGCAAATCCCTCATCCGGCTGCAGTCCACATCCCATCCACTTGTGGCCATGCTACACATACAGTATACCTTGAAATCTTGTGCTTTTTTTGCTGAGCTCGTCATCTTGTGACACACATTTGAAATACGATGAGCCATGAAGAAAGTTTAAGAAGGATGCCTGAGTAAATGATTTGCACACAATTTCAGATTCCAAGGTCTGTGTTCAAGGCGCCATCTATTATACAGAGAACAATATCTCATTGTTGTCTTCTGAGTACAATATGTCCATCATCTGTCCTGGGCGACAGGGTCAGACTGGCCCACTAGTGCACCCAAGGATCCTGATGGGGGTTACGCTTTTGACATTGTATTGGTCTTATATTGCTCCAAGGGAAGAGACCCCATGTGAGGTGCAGTTTAGAACTAATATCTTCTTGATTCTTATCTGTAAATTGACAGTGATACTAATGACTTTCTAATAGTTCCTAAATTTAACAAATCTTCTTAAAAATGGCTTTGGGGCAATCTAACTAAAATGTGCAACCACAGCCCCGACATCTAGAGAGAAGAAGGTTTCACCATCGTCTTAGGGATTCTTTACAGTAAAACTTTCTACCCTAAGATGCTTTGAAGTTTGAGTCATTGAATGAGTTTAAAGAGTATTACGGGCAGGGACTTTTGTTATATAAATGCCCGGATATAGGTCGAGGGATGACCGGATAATACTGGGATACCCAGCATTTACCCCATGGGATTTGCCTTCCTCTGGATCAACACAGTGGGATCATACACTAAACCTGATGAACCTCTCTCTTTTTTAAAGTTTATTAAAAAGGCAGTATTGGCATCGATTTTACACAATTCAATTCAATTCAAAAAAGCTTTATTGGCAGGTCCAAAATGAACATTTAGCATTGCCAAAGCAAAAAGAGTATAATACACTTTAAATGTTACATGGCCTATCTGCTCAGAACAAGTCAACCGTGGACCTGGTGCTGTACACTTCTGTCTTATCCTAAGCTCTGCTCTGAACGTCTACACCCACATTTTACCATGGCGTAACTTAAATGAGCTGCCCAATGGATGGCATCAGTAGGTGTGCGGCACAGTGATAATGGAGCTGATCAATACCCAGAGAGCGTAACCTGATCAGTCTCTGCATCATGTGTCATTCCTCAACAATGGGATATTAGAAAATGATTGAAAACAGATTACTGGTGACAATAATGGTGGATTGGTGGATATGCGCAGGTTAGATGTAAATTTTCTCATTAACAGATTTTTCATCTAATACAGGTTATTTGTTTGGAATTTCCCCCCAATATTCCCCACGAGGATCCATAGATTTTTCTTCATTTTGCTTTGAAAAGGTCTTTCTCCTGTGCTCTCTGGCGCCACCTAGTCAGCAATCTCTCTAAAGGACCAGAAAGAAAGGGGGGGGGGGGGGGGTGAAATGACAACTGATATGATTCTATTTATGCCTCCTATAAAGTTATAGGGAATGTGGTATCAGAAAATGTATATGTTTTTTGTGTTCAGTTTATATTTTTAATCATTTTTAGTGTTCAAGTGTTTAACTTTATCGATTTCAATAATCCTTGCTGTTTTCATTCTTTTTTTTTTTTATATATATAACATTTTATTCCAGAAGAAAACTTGCGTTGACAGCATGACAAGCATCTTAAATGAAAAGTACAGCGGTAGATACATATGTGGTATTACAGAGAATAATGGTGGTTAGCAATGTCACATAGTATCCAAGGTATTTAGTAGTCCCATAATAAGACGCTTCAGGCTCCTACATGAAAAGTCATCCAGGAGCTATATATGAGAAAAAGTCTCTGTAACATCACAGTTCTCATTCTCACCACTAGGTCTAAAACTAAGCTGAGACTTCCTGTTGTGTCTGTGGTGATAAGAGGAGGCTGCTGTAAATTGATCTGTGCAGCATTGCAGCGTCATGTGACACCAGTAGATAGAGAAGACAATAGCAGCTCCCGGTGGAATGACCTCTTCACAGGTCATAGAGCGTGCTCAGTAATGTCTCACATTCATCTCAAGGATTCTGTCTATTGCCGTCTATGTCCATGAGTCTTTCTGTACAGCATGTCACTAAATGCTGTTAAAAACATCTAAAACAAGATGGCCTTCCCCATGACAATGTACAAAACATAAAATAAAAACAAATTAGTGTCAGAAAAAGGAAAAAAAAAGATCACGTTTCACTCTCTGCCTGGAACCAGTCCCCTTATAACCCTTGATTGAAAAATAAGTTGAATATTGTTCCTACATCCCTACATAGAAAACTGCTCTACAGACCAGGGTAGATTTTCATATGGACTAGTACCAATATTATTTGAAATGTTGTCAATGTGACCAATTGCCTTCTGCGTGCCGCCTATCTCTAACTCCAAACCCCGAATATTACCAACACAGAACCCACAAATAAAAGAAAGTTAAAAAAAAGCATGTAATCACCCAAAAAATAATTCTATATTGCTCAGCAGTTGTTCCTTTGCAGCATTTGATAACAAAGATGCAGTCCAGTATGTTAAAAGCCTCCAGCTTTCCAAAACTCTATTCCGGCTGCCAATAAATCACAACTGTTTTACCATATGTCACTTTGTACTGCCAAGCGTTACCAGTCTGTTCTACTTTTAAGCAAATTTCATTATAATATAGCTTAGAGCACCACTCATTAAAAAGTATTATTAAAAAATGTCAAGTTGCTTTCATTAGAAAATAAACTTGTGTGTATTTTTGTGTGTGATTTGTATCACATTTCGACTGTGATCACACACAGGATTTCCCTCAGTCTTTTTTCAACCAAAACCAGGAGGAGTGGGCTGAAGACAAAGAATCTGTAGAAATCTTACTGTTAAAATTTTTGCCCGTCATTTCCAATTCTGGTTTGGGTTAAAAAATACTGATGGAAATATTGTGTGTGAACATAGCTGTATACTGAACAATGCTTTGCATTCACAATAGTGGTCAGAGGCTTCGGCTTCCTTTTGATAACCTTGGAAAAATCCACTTTTCCTCTCATCTACCCCATTTATACTAAGCAATACTTCCGTTTCCGGAACTTTTTTTTTTTTTTACTTTTTAATGTTACATTTTATTGCCATTAGTTGCCTTGTTTATCAACATTGATCCTAATAGTATCCAAAACACAATAACAACTCAAGTAATATCTATAAATAGTAAAACCCTGGTTAATTCCAACTAAACTTTCTATTCATTTAAAAAAATAAAATAATAATATGTGATCTATAATTTTATTTTTTAGAGATACATTGTAAATTGAAAGCTTGTCAACATC